>NC_135734.1:27730000-28032500 GCF_041903045.1 Epinephelus lanceolatus | reverse complement strand
TCCATATACTTTTGACTATATAGTGTACTATAGACCGTTTCAAACCAGACAACATAAACATTCTAAATGGGTCCCTTTGTATTTCCTGTTTGAATGTATGTTAATGCAGAAGCTGACAGGAAGTAAACAGGGACCAAAGTTGTTGCCCTAGCAACAGAATGAAACGGTCCATATTGTTCTTTTTCAGTGTCAGTCAGACAGTATATTTATTAATTAATTTATTAATTTACAATATTCCTCTTCAGTACACTCCAGCTGCTGTTTCCCTCTTGTCCATGTGGTGGCGGTAGCTCACCTCGGTCTGTTCACCAGCTGCTAGACAAAAAGACGTAGAAGAAGAAGAAGAACGTTGGTTAGCATAAACAGCTAGCGTATCTGTGTGTGTTATCTTCTACAGATTTAGCAACCCAGCAAGACAAATTCAACAAACAACATTTCATACCCGCGAACACATCAAACCTACTTTCGGTATGTTGTTAACCAACTAAGCGGAAGCGGCAAACGCCATTTAGCATTTGGCAGCGTCAGTAAACGTTATTTTGTGAACCAGATAGAAACATGTTGACCTGGCTAATGCTAGGAACAGAGAGCTAAGTGTCTTCAGCTAGTGATAATGTCAGCAGCCAGGACATAATGTGACACAGCAGCAAGTGAAAATAACGCACACAGGACCGTTTTCTTAACGGTCCTGTCGGTTGAAGCTAGCTAGCCGTTAGCCGTCCTGTTCAGATAACCTATGCTAATGGTACCGAGACCCCTAGACTCCAAGCAGAGCTGGCTAACGTTACTCAGGATTTTTGTTGCTTTTAAACAACAATTCTACCTGATAATAACGGTACATAGAGGGATAGTCAGGGTTCAGACGTTGGCAGGCTTTGTATTGCATTAATTATAATATATACTGTGTGTAATGTTGCCTTGTCTGTTTGCACTGTCATGTACTGGCCTGCTGCATTCTGGCATAAGGACATAGAACACATGACTCAAATCATAACCTAATTGTGGTCGACACTACCCTGGGCTTTGTCTTCTGTTTGTCCTCCTGTATATCTTTATTGTGTCTCTTATGCTGACATAAGCAAGATTTAATTGTTGGCTACAGACGAATGGTATCTACTGTTTTAATTTGCATTGGCTATACTGTAGATACAAATGCACAGATTTTGCAGTGTAGTGTAGCCTATTTCTTGCCTTAGTCATACTTAAGGTGGAGTTAGTGTTCCTGTCTGTGGTGTCGCTCATATGTGATGTTCATTGAAGTTATTTTTTCCCTTTCCTTTCCTATGCTTGTGTTATAATATATTGCCCAAAATGACTCCTTTTCCTGTGTCACTTCTCATAGGTTTCATATTCTGAAGGTCACTTTTCTCCTGGTACAGTAACACTGTAACACCACTGGCAGTCCTGTGACCCAAGAAAATAATGTGCTGCAGCTGAAGATGGGTGGTAGTGGCTCCAAATCCAAAGGATTTTGGCCTTTTTCTGGCTCAGGTAGTACGGACGATCCAACCAAAGATGGAAGCGAGCAGTCAATGGCGAGAGTACGAAGTTTCCCAGGCGCAACACCTTTTGTGTTTACTAGACGAAGGTAAATATATAGATAGTTTCAGCCTTTTTTTCAGATATTATAGCACTTACAGACTGATCCAGACATCATATTGCCTTGAATCCCCATATTGATGCTTCTCTTAGTTCCCAGTAGAGCAGAGTTTTTTATTTGCCGTATTCAGTTATTAATTTGGAGATGAATTTGACCTCCCAGTCCCTTTTGCTTACAAAATGTTCCACAGAAAAATAGCTGCACATTGAGTGCATTTACATGGACATGAATAACCTGTTTATGAGGCTTATCCCGGTTATGATCATAAACAGGTTATTTATGTCCATGTAAACACACCTACTGATGTGATGGCGTCACACAAGCATAGAGTGCAAGCTTTAAACATCCCTCCCAACTTCACTATAAAAGGTGAGCTACTGGGCGAAGTTGTGGGTATGAAGAGGACTATTGGAGTTCGCCAATGTGACTAATGTTCTTGGACAGAGCTTGAGAATATTGTGTAACATAGTGTATTATGTGCTCATTTAAAAAAGCTTTCAAAAAGACTGTCCATAAAGAGACGTACCCTGTTTGCACAGAAAACATTCCCACACATTCACACTCAGACTGTGCTTTTGATACTGGACAAAATGGAGCCATAAATTTACAATGTTTACACAACAGTTCTGACCGATGCGCTGATGCATTATATGATCCACTGATGCATTATACCATAAACCAGGGTTTGTCAGATCGGGTGACCCCTTCAGCCAGTGTTCATGATAATGTGTCCACTTTATCTTCATTCCTGTTGTTTTTACTTTACAGGCATGGACACAAACATGGTGTATAGATGGCACATTTTCTTTTCCCAGGATGGTGAAGGCGTGACCCGCCCTACTTTCCATCTTACTGGCTAAAACTTGTTGCCTTTTTTTGGTTGGGTTGGTTAGGTTTAGACAAGAGGGGTGATATTTGCAAGGGTTGGGTAAGCTTGCCAAAGTAAGCCAATCAGAGACAGAGTAAGACAGAGTGGGGTGGGTCATTCCATCATCCAAGGAAAAATAAATTCCTGCTGATGTACACCACTGTTGCACTGAGGCGTTTGCTCACCATACTCCTCTGACCAAGGCATTTTACCTACATGCAGACAGCCGACTGAATGTTTTGATACCATTTTAGATAAACTACATATTGTAATGGACAAAATTCTGAGGTTCACTGAGCCAAGTCATAAGTAAACTAAGTGGCTTGTTGTGGTTTTATTGGCTTTCTCATTAAAGAGAAACTTTGGTGTTTTTTCAACCTGGACCCTATTATCCTGTTTTTGTGTCCATGTGACTAATAGAGACAACTATTTTTAAAACTGGTCCAGCACTGAGGGAAGCAGCCGCAGCCACAGCAATGAAACATGCTGCAATGTGATCCCTACAGGCAATTCTGCACTATCAATTTATATTCATTAATGCTTGTTTTTGCCACTGACAAGCTCAGATTGTTATTCTAAGTATCTGACAGCACGTTGGAAAGTATCCTACTGAGAAATGAAACATTTTTCCTCACCTTTCGCTGGTCTGTTTGTTTTTGTGATCAAGTCTCACTCAAGGAGAAGTCTCATTTTGAAATATTGCGATGTGGAAACATTAATGAGTTGGAGAAAGGACTTGCATTAAGAGTTTGTCGTGTTGGAGTACAGAAAGTTAAGCTTCGTGTTATCTAAAAGATTTTCAATGTCATGAATGTCATGAAGACCTCTCCTCGAGTAAGGCTTGGTTACACAAAGCCTGGATCAGCAAAAGGTGAAGAAATGCATTTAATTGTTGTTAGACACTTAAAACAACAATCTGAGCCTGTCAGTAGCAAAAACACACACTTTTAATGGATGTAAATTGACAGTGTGTGCACAGTTGCTTGTGGGGATTACTTTGCAGCCTATTTTGCTGCTGCAGACTGTAGCAGTCTCTCAGTGTTTTTTTAAAAAAACTCCACGTCTCTATTAGTTACTTAGACACAAACGTGGGAAAATAAGGTGAGGGTCCAAAAATGCCCGAGTTTCCCTTTAACTTACTCTCATTTTTTGTAACAAATAATGGTACGTCATGTGTACGTGTAATATTCACGTCATCATATGTTGTCATTAAAAGTTAATGATAAAATTCCTTACTGTAATATTTGTAGTACATCTGGTAATGTTGTCACTAACCTGTAGTTTTAGTGCCCTCTGAAGATTTGAGCATACACACATATGTTATCTATGAATGTATAATGAACTCAGTCTCTGCTGCAGCTCTATGTTCTTTGATGAAGATGGTGACTTGGCCCACGAGTTCTATGAAGAGACAATTGTGACAAAAAATGGACGTAAAAAAGCTAAGCTGAAGAGGATTCAAAAAAACCTAACACCTCAGGTGAGGAAATTATAATCTCAAAACTAGGGCTTCACTAGGGCTGGATATCGGTTGTTTCAGTCGATACCTTAAAGCTCTTGATACCTTAAGGCATCGTTATTTTTTAAATGATACCCAGCCCCAGGTTTAACTCACCAACAGGAGCTCTCTGTGATTTCAGTCCAAATAATTTAATCTCTTTTGTCTCCTCCCAGGGAATTATAAAGCTGGAGATCCCTTGCATCCATGTAGATTTCCCAGTTATCCTCTGTGAAGCCTGATGATGCCTGAGCAGCGTCTCAGACAAGCCACTGTGTCAACTCCGTCCTGTGGTTTCCCCTACAGCTGGAAGCCTGAACCACCTTTTAAAACAACATGATCTCTTGATATATTTGATGCCCTTATGTGGACAGGCTGATGCAATGTGTGCTGAGCCTCTGCATGTGATCTGTTTTGGCTTGTGTGCAGTTAGACACAGAATAGGTCACCAGTGAGATCTAGAGGGGTGCCAAGTTGGCAAAACCCTCTCAGTTTACAGATCATGGTTTGTGTGCATGTACGTGTGAATGCGTGTGCAGACACGGGATGAAATGCGACAGAGTCTGGGATTTATCGCAGCAGATTGTTTTCTGGTATGATTCATTGAACTCTAGGAGTTTGAGGAGAACGTAACCAGTTCTTCCCTCTGTCCCGCTCTAGCTATGACCGTGACAGAGGGAAGAACTGGTTACGTTCTTCCCTCTGTCACGCTCTAGCTATGACCGTGACAGAGGGAAGAACGTAACCAGTTCTTCCCTCTGTCACGGTCATAGCTAGAGCGGGAACGTTTTAAGTGCACACTTTCTTTATCCTTTTTTTTTTTCGACACCATCATGACTTGCTTTTTTATGCATGGAACAAGATCTGCTTATCAGTAAATAGCCTAGGGAGTTGACAATCAGTGGCCGTCAAAATCTGAAGTGGATTAATGTCATATGTTGGATGGACTGGCTTCAGTGACCTCAGAGCCACACATGTACACAGCAGCAGTGAGTCTAATGAGAGATCCTGTTGTTTTGTTTGCTGCTTTGGCATAATATGTTTCACTTTTAATTTATTATAACTGTTTTTTAATTACAATATCAAATGCTAATCTGTGTCATGGTCCTTTTTTATATCAACACATTAAAGCTGAACAGTGTAATTAATGACCAGTGTGTAGGATTTAATGGCATCTAGCTGTGAGGTTGCAGATTGCAACCAACTAGATACCCCTCCGCTTACCCTTCCCTTTCCAAGCATGTAGGACAGTGGTTCGCAGCCTCTTTTTGGGTCAAGGACTACTTAATTGATATATATGATGTCACGGACCCCACATTTGATAAGACTTTGCTTCAGGGACCTCCATCTAAAAAGATATTGGTTGTTTATTTAGACCAGAATTGACCTTTTGCTAAGCCCCGCTTCTTTGTGATGGGCCAACAAGCTGTTGGAGTCAAGAAATATTATCATATTTTTGGAAAAATTAAACAGCGATTCCAGAGAGAAGCAGACTGAGGGATCTACAGTCTGTGTTTCAAGGATATATCCAGGATGTTAAAGTGACTCAGCAGCAACAACAGGTTCAAAAGACAAAGATAGTTAGAAGCTAAAGCCGAACTATAGGCTACAGATCACAGTGTGAAAGTGAACCACCACATCACAGTTTGGCTTCACCCCCGTGCTGCTGCCAGCAACAATTATCTGCGATGACACACAGCTGGTTGAATATCAGCAAAGTTTCCCTGCTTCCCTTCACTGGTTCCTGTACAGCAGGGTCGGTCTTTGTTTCACTGTTATAATCGTTAAAAAGCAAAAGCAGCATGTGTATACATTCGGCAGGCTATATCTTCAGTAGCTAGCTAGCTAACCCTACACTTTTCAGGGTTTGATTTTGGTTTTGGGACAGGGAAGAAACGTATACCTTTTTCCAACCTCTCCAGGTAACGAGTATCATTAATACACCACAAAATCCACAAAACCAGCCTGAAAATGAAGGAAATCTGAAATGATTTCATTAGAGTCAATAGAGCACAGCTGTATTGTTGTTGGACCCTGGTCTGAGCCGGCCCGATGCTATGTATGACTGGCCAGTTTGCGGCAGGGGCAGAACTTAGCAAAGGGTCATTTCTATAGTTAACCGATAACAGTTGAGGAAGTGAAACCTAAGATCAGAATAATCAATCTTATGACTCTTAGGACTCACTTATAATTAATTAAATAGCAAAAATCAGCAATTCCCATTTTCTTTTGCATTTACTCTATCACAAGCCGTCAAGATCAAAGGTGAAAGAAAAGCCGTTTATCATCATTGCCTATATAAACTCCTGGGGTAAGAAGAAAGAAAGAAAATGAATAATTATCCATATACTAGGTGGGTTTTTTTTGTGGGAAATATTTACAGAATCTGAAACAGTGGCTTTAAAGGGACTAAAATCCTGATACACACCATATTCTGCTCAGTGAAACTAAAATGTTAAGATAACGGAGGAAAGAAATGTCTTCAGCAAAGTCAAGTGTGTCTTGCTAGGCTGAGTTGTTATTTAACAATTATTTGGCAAGCTCATAAAAGATATTTGTCAAGTAATCTTTTATAACAACAGAGAGCTCAGGTTGTAAATGCAAAAATGAACTGACAGGACCCATTCACCCATGAAGTGGAAATAATGCCCCTGCTGACCTCCACCTGTTATGAAATTAGCCACCTGCAAAGGAAATTGCAGATACAAACCACTGTTGGGAGGCGAAGTGAGTGTATGTGTGTCCGCTAATGAGTGCTGGGTGAAGGTAGGAGAGAAGTGAAGGCCACTGATGCACTCTCCATGGGAAAGAGTTTTCTACAAAGCTGTCTGTGATATTGTTCTCCCAGAGGATAAAGAGGACTGTGCCAAAATCCACTCCACTTTATTGCTTTCATGAAATGATTTTACTCTACACAAGTCTTTGTGCTTTGCTGTACCTCTGGGCGAGCATCTTTTTCAGCTGAGTCTGGGGGGAGACATGGCAGCACAATTACTTTCTGTTGTTTACTTTCACAGAGCTGTAATAATATGCAAGGCCACGAGGTGAATTGCAGTATTGAGGTTAAAAGAAAAGATTTGACTCAGCAAACCACCCGGCGTCTGGCTTTGCTGACTAAAGCCTGAGCACAGTTAAAGATGTGAAGGTTCACCATCTTTTTCCTTGTCATTAAAAAATAATGTGTGAATCATTCTGCTTTTTTTCTTACAAAGATGTGTGTTTCAGACATGCATAATGTTTTTGAAACAGCATCTGGGAAATCAAGAATAACTTACCCATGCACTCTGGAGGAGCTGTTGTCAGAGCAGGAATCTATTAGTCATGACGTCTGTGTGTATTTGACAAAGGTAAAAACGGAGCAATGAGGTCAATAGTGAATAGTGAAAATATAGCTTTTGTCGATATAAGCACTTTAAAGTGTTTTCTTTGCTACATGTGCAAACAGATCTAACACAAGATCTTTGTGAAGTCATATATTAACTCTCAGAAGTGCAATGACCCCATTTAGTTCAACAAAAGGTTGAAATGATATTTCTATGATTCACGAATCTCAGTGTGACATCCGACTAAGCTTTGATATAACTACAAGTGAACTTAAGTAACAAAGCCAACAGTCAGTGTGGGTGAAAGTGCCATAACTGGCAATAATGGCTGAAAGACTACCACCCAGTGACACTTACCGCTGTTGTGATGAAGTTTTTGAACAACTGATGAAGGATTACATGTGCTCCTCACTAACCAGCACACAGCTCTGGTCCCAACCATTCCAACCGATCTACAGAAGGGGCCATAGCACGCATCCTCCACACCACCTTATCTCACCTGAAAAAGAAAGGGAGCTATGTGAGATTGCTGTTCATTGAGTACAGTTCAGTGTTTAACACCATAGTTCCCTTCAGGCTGGTCACAAAGCTCAAGGAGCTGGGATTAAACTCACTGCGCATGTGGATCATCAACTTCCTATCGGGCAGAGCCCAGGTGATGAGAGTGGGCAGGCACACCTCTTACACCCTCATCCTTAACACAGGAGCACCCCAGGGCTGCGTTTTGAATCCCCTGCTGTACTCTTGGGACACACATGACTGTGTAGCCACTTCAGATCATGATCAAGTTTGCTGACAGCACAGCTGTGGGGGGCCTGATCACAGATAACGATGAAAAGGCCTTCCTGACCTGTTGGTGTCAGGACAACAAGCTACTCCTGAACATTAGCAAAACTAAGGAGATGATAGTGGACTTTGGGAAGAAGCAGCCAAGGAGCTACGCCCCTCTCAGTATCAATTGTCCATGGTGAATTCAGATTCAGAATACTTTGGGTGGGTATCCTCAAATACCTTGGTGTCCACATCATCAAGGGCCTGACCTTGGTACTGCATACTGACTCAGTGGTGAGAAAGGCGAGGCAGAGACTGTTTTACCACACTGTTTACAAATAACTTTTGGCATGTGTGATTGTAACAACAAATTAATGTAAGCACAGATAGGTGGTTTAAATAACTTTGGCTAATGCCTCAATATTTAATTGCACTAACATCCTTAGATTCAAACAGAATACAAAACTCAGACTCCCAAATGATTGTCATTACAGATCCTGTAGTTTCTATCCAGCCCTTTATCATCCAATGACTTGGACTCTAGTGTTGTTCACGCTTAAATTGCAAATAGCCTGCTGGTACTTTTGGTTTTCATACAACAGACACTTTAACAGTTTACGTTCTTGTTTAAACTTTATATAAATATCACATGATGTCATACTTCTGAGCTCACTTTGCCACTTTCGCATGAACTGATCTTTTAGCTTTTGTTCAACAATTAGCTTTAACCATTTGATGTTGTTACACTTTTTGTGAGCCGGAGGTTAAACAAACCACAGTCATCAGTATCTGCTTAACCTGCAAGACCCATGGTGTCACATGTAAACTCATGTTATGCAGTCTGAGCAAACAGTTTAGTGTCTTTACCCTCAATGAATCGATTGTGTAATGTGAAATATGTCACTGGTACACACAAACACACTGTTTTCATCATGTTGTTCTAGTGTTTGCTTTAGTCTCAACACTTATTGTCTCACTTAATATTGTTCTGTGTTTCAAAATAAATTCAGTTGGTTTGAATTAATGTGATTAAATCCTATGTAATAGATCTACCTGGGACTTTAGGGCCCTTGGGGTCTAGGTGTATAAATCAATTTTCTGGTTTAATGAAAAACAAGCATTATCAGACTGGTCAAGTGATCTTACTGAGTGTGTGATCATGCAAATGGAATTCTGTGACTTATATACAGCCTTTTGACCTTATCATTCAGGAGGTTATGTAACAGATAAAGGTGTGTGAATGTGTCATGTGTCTGTCATTTACTTTTCTTAGCTTCAGGTATCAGTGTAAATAACAGCTAGCCTTCATCTACTCTCAGTTTTGCTGAGGTTAAAAATACCTGTAATGGATTCATGGTTCTTAAACACAAACAGACTGAGAGCGCTGCGTTGCTCGATACATGTCCCTATCCTTTTTTATTATATATAGCAGACTGGGAGAAAAAGTTGTATGACAAGACAAGTATGGCTTCCATTTGTATGCCTCACAGTTTGCCATTCATCACTGAAAACACTACAACTCCCAGGGGGTGGAGCTTCTACCACTAGGGTATACTGGCATACTGCCTGTGACCAGACTGAGATTGGTTACTTTTACCTTATTGTTACCTTATGTATGCTCTGATGAGGGTCTAATAGACAGGAAGCTCAACAATAAAGTGAAACACTGCATAGATCTTTTTCTACTAGTCTAGACTCTTTGATGTTTCCAGCACCATGCCAAGATCACGCTGGGTGGAGCGGTGGTTTTTCTGCATCGAAACAGACTGAAACATTTCACCTAAAATCTGCATTAGTCATTGACTTCCACACCCAGGTTAATTTGGCAGAATAAGTCTTTTCATAACTGGTCATATCAGATTTGCTACAGAAACTATGGAGCCTCAAAGTATATAATATTAAATAATAACACATAATAACATAAAATTGCAGGTAAACCAATACAAGCAGCAGATGTGAAGAGATGCTGATTAGCTGCAGTGACAGATTAATTACAGTTAAGTCAGGTGGCACTACAACACAGTCACTGGGTGGTGACACATGAATAGAGAATGACATCCGAGCAACATACTTAATTTGAATCTGCCTCTGCTGGATGGTGTCAGAGAGACATGCAAGATAAGCTGCTCTTTGAAACTCCCAAACAGAGGTGGAGTCTGCTGGATATTTAAATACCAGTGAGGGGTGGATTTCAGCACAGAATGAACTACTGCATCTGTCTGCTCTGTTGAGAGGAGCTCACAGGCTATGATAATGGAGCATAATAAAAAGCCTGGGCTTTATGCATCTCAGCTTGATTAAACTACTTTCATCCAGAGATTGGAGAGGAAAAGTCTGCTGGTAAGAGACATTTTTTGGACATATCATAAATGAAATGACAGCTTTAAAACATATTAATGATAACTGGGCTGTATCAACTCAAAATATATATTTTCTCTCACACTGGGACTACATTACAATCAGAGCATGCTCATATTCAAGCTCAAATGTGAAGAATAGCCTGACACTTTTTAAGATTAAGTCACTTTCCTCAGAGCAAAATAGTTTTTAATTTTATTCATGTGGCACTTTTCAAGCTTAGGAACAAAGTGTTTTCCAGATTTAAAGATTTACATAATGCAAATTAAGAATATAAATGTATTTTTTTTTTCCAAAGCACTGCCATTACCAGCTTTTTAACACTAAAATGACACTTATTCTGAGCAAGATGCAAGGAGCCTGGAGATAAAGCTAAAGCTAGCTAAATTATCTAGTTCAATTAAATAGTTTAATAACTAGTTCAATGTTTAAAATGTGTTTTCCACCTGATTTTTCTTGCTGCCATTATGTATAAACCATAAATAAAAGGACCCAACCATGCACTCTGTGCCTAAATGTTTAGTGCTCCATTTATTTCTTCAGTTTATATTGTACCTTTTTACACTGTAGCATCTTAAATTAAAATAGGCTTCATAGTAGGAACTGGATACAACAGCTATTTAGCATTATAACCTGTGAGGAATCTGTTTCACATTGACTTCCCTCTACAGTTAATTTAGAGCATAACTTGAAGGACAGACTACTTTGGTCTTTTTCAGGGGAGGAGACAGGAGCACTGGTGTGTAATTTCACGCTCAAACTAATGCCAGACAGGGTTATAATCATACTTAAGTGTTTAATATTACTTTATTTAAAGTAAACTTCAATGCTGTTTCAATACAAATGGCGAAACAATATGCTTTATGTTTTTATTAATTTAACACCCCCCTACTCGGGAACTTGATTCACTGAACTGTTGTTGCTCAACGTTGTACCGTCACCACCGCTCCTGCCGTGATTCCAGCTACTAGCTTAGCTGGCAGTTTTGTGAATCATCAACATGGACTAAACGCACTCCGACTGTTATCTTTCACATGGCAGGGCGGTGGAAAAGCAATTTATGTGACGGTTACATGAGTGGAATAAGCCCCCGTCCTCAGCTTCACCACAACAGGTCAGACTGGGTAGGAAGAAGAAACAACACGTTAGCTAACCTAGCATCTTTGTCAGTTTCAATGAAACTTTGAGCTAATTTGACCAACTTACGTTTACTGAGTTCGTGTACGGAAGAAGTTCAGAGCACTCAGAGAGAACTTGAATGTGCAGTTAAATGTTAAAAGTAGTAAGTTTTTTGCTTTACATCTCGCTCTAGCTGAATTTTAACTTATTGCTTGTCATTTCCGAAGCAAAATGATTCATGTAACGTCTGTCAAAAAGGGAAGTTGACTCCTGTTATCCATACTTGGTAATATTGGCAATAAGACAATAAAAGACAAGTTTCCTGTAAGTTATCTTAGACATCCTAACAGTATGTATACCCCTATGCTCGAGATGCTCACTGAAACTCATTCTACCTGTGAAATCCTGTTGCTTTGAAAACACCTGAAACT
This sequence comes from Epinephelus lanceolatus, assembly GCF_041903045.1. NCBI lineage: Eukaryota > Metazoa > Chordata > Actinopteri > Perciformes > Serranidae > Epinephelus > Epinephelus lanceolatus. The sequence continues at coordinate 28,020,532 of NC_135734.1, read as the reverse complement.
CTCTAAAACATCACCTGAAGGTCTACCTAAAGACTTCCTATTTTGATATATTTAATCACACTTAAAGTGATGCTAAATTCCCTGTACCACCTGACAGTAACTGAAACTGTTTTTGTTTCATTTTTGCCCCACTTAACAATTTGCTTTGTTTGTTTTTTCAAGAAAAAGAGAAGAGAAGGCAAGCTGTGAACATGGAAGCTGTATTTCCCTCTCTCCTCCTCACAGCTGGCCAGCTGCCCTGGTTGCTCCTGACTCTGTTAACATCGTGGACAGTCTTGTGTTCAGCAGATATAAAGCAGACAAGATGGCCATTATATTCCCAGAAGCCAGTTCTTCTTGCGTGGAATGCCCCAACACAGGAGTGTGCCCCGCGGCATGGCGTTACTTTATCTCTGGATCAGTTTGACATTGTGGCATCTCCCAATGAGGGCTTTGTCCGACAGAACCTCACAATTTTCTATAAGGAGCGCCTTGGGTTGTATCCCTATTATGAGCGAGGTGGCACTGCAGTGAACGGAGGCCTTCCACAGCTTGCCAGCCTCACTCAACATTATGACAAGATGCCTGAAGGTTTGCAGAAATACATACGTGAGCCAGACGCAAAAGGTTTGGCTGTGATTGACTGGGAGGAGTGGCGCCCACTGTGGATCCGAAACTGGGATATTAAAGATATCTATCGAAATAAATCCCGTGAAATGGTGGCCAAAAAGAACCCCAAGTGGACCCCAGAACAAGTGGGGAAAGTTGCGCAGCAGGAATTTGAGCTGTCAGCTCGCAAATTTATGCTGGAAACTCTGAAATTTGCCAAGAATTTGAGGCCCAATCAACTGTGGGGCTTCTACCTGTTTCCGGATTGTTACAACCACGACTACAGGAATGGCCTGGAGAACTACACAGGCCGCTGTCCTGCTGTGGAGACGGGCCGCAATGATCAACTCAACTGGCTGTGGAAGGAGTGTACAGCGTTGTTCCCGTCTATATACATAGGTTCTGTACTAGGTTCTACAAATTATGGACGTCTCTTTGTCCGAAACAGGGTAAAGGAAGCGATGCGCCTGGCGTCTGTTGGGGATGGATTGGCACGACCTGTTTTTGTTTATACCCGCCCTACTTACATGAATCAGGTGACCCTCCTAACTCAGGTTAGTTGGCTTGAGCAATGATTCATCAAATACAGGAGTTGATACATTTATTATGTTATAAAGAAGTTCAGTTATTATATTTAATCATTTGATACAAGGATGCAGTCACCAGGAGGCCACACATTGCTGCTGAATAGAAAGTGTATGTAGTGTGTAGCAGTTAATCAAAACTAAAGCTGTGGTTGACACTATGTTAACACTGCTGTCACTGCAGTGAGAAGGTTATTATTATCATTATACTTTGTGCAGCGTAGTGACCTTTTAAAATATTGACTTTAGTTAAATGAACACATTTTTTTTCTGTGTGATATTTCCCTCATTGTGTGGTTAACCTGCTGAACTGTTTGTGTAATGTTTTCTAGACTGATCTGGTTTCCACCATTGGTGAGAGTGTTGCACTTGGAGCTGCAGGTGTAATCTTCTGGGGGGACACCTCCTATGCAAGCAGCAGTGTAAGTGTCATACCGTCTGCTCATTTTGATGCTAAACAGCCCAGTGTTTAATACTTGGTTGTTAACAACCATTTCTTTTTCTACCTGCAGGCCAACTGCTCTATGCTGAATAAGTATCTACAGGGAGAGCTGGGCCGGTACCTCCTCAATGTGTCCACAGCAGCAGAACAGTGCAGTAAGGTGGTGTGCAAATCTCACGGCCGCTGTCAGCGCAAAATATCAGACAATGACGTGTACCTGCATCTTAGCACCTCAACACACAGCATCACCAGTCAGGGTGGCCAGCTGAAGGTTACAGGCTCGCCCGGCCAGGCCGAGCTGGCTCTTTTCCGCACACACTTCCAGTGCCAATGCTACAGTGGGTACAGGGGTGAGGCCTGTTCTCAGAAAGAAAAAGGCCAGAATAGAGCCTCCTCTGTCTTCGGGACCTGGCCTCTTTGCTTTTTACTCCCACTAGGACTCCTCACTCTGCTACACTGAGGAAACTGAGAAGCCCAAACTATTCACTGCTTCTGCCAGAACTGAAAAGGACAGCTCAGACTTTGCAACATAAAGGGGGTAAGTTACTGTGCACCAGTGGTGATGCTGCATTGACAACAGCAGACAATCAGTCCTGTCTTCAGAGATCTCCCAGTATGGGAGATTTTTTTTATCCCAGCACGCAGCATTGGCAGAGCTCCAACCTCAGTACTAATGTCCGTCCATCAGTGTTGCAGCTGGTCATTAACGTCTGTCAAATTATGTCAAAAATCAGATTTCTTCAAGGCGTCTGTCATGCTCCATGCTGACCCTGACCTCCAGATGAGGGATACTCTTTACCATCACTACACTTTGAATGGGACTACAGTGTAATTATGGGACTGTTCCCACAGAGGATAAAATGCCTCACAAGAAAAGGACTGCTTAACCTAAAAGTTGTTTTTTAATGATTATTTATCATGTTTTTATTAATGGAACAACATGAGGCTGAAACAAAAAGTGGAAGAAAGATACATTTAAAGCTCAGCGACATCCGGCATTGACTGTAATATTCTACATTTACACGATGCTGCCTATTTTAGACTTTGTAGTTGGTGTCCGTTGATGCATTAAGCCATTAAGTGTTAGCCTTATGAAATGTAAATAGCTAATTATGCCAGACGGTGATAAATTATGAGAAACTGAGTCTGAAAGATAATTTGGCTTCTAGAAACAACACGGCTGGACCTGCCTGTTTCAGTTCAAAACTGTGCCTTAACTGGATGATGAAGTGCTCTTTTTTTTATGGTTGCCTTTGTTTACAAGTTGTGATTATTGAGGTTTTTACAGCAGTGTTTATCTCGGCCCTCTGCTGGCCACAGTGCTTTACTTATACAGTGCTTTATGAACTACACATGCCTGCCAGTTTTCTTTAAATTAACAAGGACAATGTATTTATGAAGGAAAGAGCGGACAGACCTGAAAAGACAGAAAAGAAAATATAAATGTTACTATTTACTTGCGAATGGTGTCCTCTAATTTAACTGGGTATCACTGTGAAACTGATTTTCGTAACAAAAGAAGTTACATTTCAGCATTCAGGTCATACAACCTTTGCCAAATTTGTTTTATGGAAACAGACAGATACCAGGAGTATCTAACGCTACGCAGTTTGAGTCCAGCCGCTCATTGTCAATATAACAGGGTTCCCACAGATCCATGAACACTCTTAAAAAGTATTCAATTCATAGAATAGAAAGAACTTTATTTATCCCAAAGGGAAATTCAGCTGTCCAGCAGCTCATAAAAGACAAAAGACAACATAAAATACATTAGAATAAATGCATAAATAGAGATTAAATTAAAATAAAATTGTCCATTGCACAGTCCAGTCCAGTTGTGAAAAATTGTTAGAATGTGTGTGTGACTGGATTCAGGACGTATTAACCAGTCTTTTTGCCGTGGGGACGACTTAAAATAAGGCCTTAACTGGTGTTAAAATGTCTTAAATCAATCTTTCAAAAATAGCAAAACTGCTAAGACATGGGAAGTAGGATTTTATCGGTGCAGGGCATTACATACGAGGCTCGGTGTATCACGATGGGAACTAACATAGTGGAATATTACGTGCAGTGTGACAAAAAATTGCAAAGTAAACTCGGCAACAAATGCCAAGTATTTCCCAGTTGTGTTTTATCTTCGTCTTAAAAGTCCTAAATCTAACTCTTTCCTTATGCTGTCAGAGCTCTGTCCGAGCTGGTTCCAGATATACTGGTGTTGGCGTATCTGTCGGCTGATAAATATCAAAAAATTGTACTTCAAAAATGCCAAAAATATGTTTATTCTTTTCTACATATTTATAAGTACATGTCTTGGCCACAGTTCTTTAATAACCAAGTGATTATGTTTCTATTTGTGTATTAAAAAAAGTATTTGACTTAAATGTCAACATCAGCCTCAGAAATCCAGTGTCGCTCCGGCTCTATACACAGTAATCAGTCTTGTGTTTTTAATGTGTAGTTTGACTCGCTTGCAGATCAGCTTGTGTGGGGGTTCCTGCCAGTGACACTGTCGATAGTAGCTACTGTAGATACATCTTCATATTAGTTTATTGGCAAGTAAATATATTTGCTGGACTGAAGCTGGCTGAGCAGTTTCATATTTATACAGTAGGTTCTGTATTTATTCTCTGTGGCACCGCTCAGAGAAGTATTAGCCAAAGTTATTTATACGGCACATTTGCTTTCATAAAACATCAGAGGTAGGAAACGAAGGTTGTAGGTTGTGCTGTTTTCCACAAACTGGATAGTGCTGCAATAGGTTTTATATATGCTGCAAACATTTTAAAATACTGCACTTTAGATACTTTTTTGTTGAGGTGGATCTGGCACCTTTTCGTGTTTAGTCTTATAAGAAGTGAAACTCTGATCTTTTTCTTTTCATTCAATGTGTCATGTTAGAGGTTTGTTCCACTGTGAATTTTGTCTTAAAGGAAATGCTTCAGTGATTGTTATACCTCCCCTGGCTTTCAATTCAGTTGCATTGAAAAGAATAATAATAAAATAAGAAGTTTTATTTGTCATCTTTAAATTTCATTTTATGTTGGAGCAAAAATACTGATCTAGAAAAACCAGGTCTGACACAGTTACCACTGGTTTATGTGGTATAGAGTGAAAGATGTCACCTATGTATAGTCAGATTTTACACATACATACTGTGACTGTAAACTAGGACGTGCTGCAAACCATTTTTGAAGGTATACCATAATGTTTAAATACCTTTTCATCTTTTAGGCAGCCATTGATTTTCATTTATTGTACAGCAACACAAGTCTTTGGACTCTTTTGAGATGAATAATTAGCAATTATGACCAGTGATTGTCAAATCTGAACTAAAAATTTGGGGCCGTATTCACTAAGAGTTGCTCCAAGTTATTCACAGAGCATCTTATACCTTAAAAGAGCTCCTAAGGTGAAAAACTGTTAGGAGGGTTAAGAGTTTCTTAATCAGAGGAGAAAATGGTGGAAACACAAAGAGGTCGGAGGAATATTCTCAAAATGCTACAGATTAGATGGTGCAGGAATAATATGTGTGGTTGATGTCATTAGGGATCGACACACATTTCCCAACTTATGCTATAATGCCAGAAATAAAATGATCGCAACTGTAAGATATTTGGAAAACTGGAAAAATGCAACAGTGCAGCAGTGATGACTTGAGTCTGTCTCAACCTTCCATCAGCAGAGCGATCACACTAACACTGCCAACACTTTCACAGTCAGCAGTTCATCTCATTTCCACTGGGTGTCCACACCTTACAGGCTCAGAAAAGGGTGTGTCTGTGACAACCAATCACACCTGTTAAAAGAAAGCATCACGCCTAGCAACGGGGTCAACCACACCTCCTCACTAAGGTAAAAGTTTCTGTCTCTTCCTTGCTCGGAGTTGCTCTGAGAACTTTTTGAAATCATTCCCTAAGCTAGGACTCTATGCATTGTTTGGTTATGAGCTCTGTGAGTTTCAGGGTACCCATAGAGATATTGAAAGTGTCATTAAATACATAGAAGTTTGGTTTTTGGTTTGATGAACGTAACATCAAAAAGCAATGGTTATATAGTTATGGTAATATAGAGGATGTTGTACCCTTCACAACACCAAAAAGCAAAACGTGTCTTTTAATCTTCAAATAAACTTTGAGGAAAGTTCATCAGATATATAGGTGCAGAGAGTGCACATTTACCAGTATCGAAAACTGAAACAGTTTCACCGGATAACACATACAGTATATTTAAAGAATTTTTTTTTTCTTATTTGACAGATGTTTTTTTTTTAATTGACAAAATGAATGTCCAAACAGCAGGTAATACGTAACAACAAATGTTAAAATATAACCAAATAGGTCTGACATAAGTATATGCGAAGAGTATAAGTAACAGTATAGGGTGCTCCAGGAGTGAGTCCTAAAACTTGGAAATGAGATTTTTTTCCTTTTTTCCCCCTTCTTTTTAAAAATTGTTATCTATCCATCCACCCATCCATCCATTTTCATCCGCTTATGCTGGACCAGGTCAGAGGAGCCCAGGCTGAGCAAAGTACCCCAGACGTTCCTCACCCCAGCAACACTTTCCAACTCCTCCTGGGGGACACCGAGGCGTTCCCAGGCCAGATGAGATATGTAATCCCTCCAGTGTGTGACTTGTTGCTCATATCACCATAGAAACAGATTATATCTTTTGGAGTAAAACGGTGAGTGATGTAAGTGGTACTGGAAACATGAGAACTTCAATCAGACCCAAATTTCATTGTTGTTGTACACTGAAATACTAAATAAATCAATCAATGTTTCATCAGCACGAGAACAAGAGTTATTAACATCCACACATCTGGAAATGATGGAATTCACTGAATATATTTTATCCATGAACTTCTTTATAAGAGATAAAATACCTTTAAGGTAATATCCATGTTTTTGTCTATAAATCTCTTCCAAATGTGAGTTCCAGTAAAACTTTGCTCTGGGTTAATTTTATTTTTATTTTTTTTAAAAACTGAAGAGCATGTCCGTTATTACATTTCTTGTCAAATGTGTTGAAATGTAGTCTCTGGGATGTTTCCTTCACCAAAATATGAGTGACTTCTGATAAAAAACGGATTAAAGCTTTTGTCTGACAGCTCCAGCAGGAAGTGACGTATGGCGCTTAACTGTTGTTATGTGCAGCTCGTAATCTGCTCCGACGAGGAACAGACCATTTAAACCGTTTATGTGTAACTGTACGAAGACACTCGGTCAAGATTCCTTTGCATCTCTCGACTTTCTCTTGTGACAGTTTCAATCCAATTTTACGCGATAATTAATCGGACATTTTCTATCTCGAGTGTACAGGTCATTTCTCGTCAGTAAAACAATGTCTAGCTAGCGCCGAGCTAACAGTTTATCCTCTCAGCTTGAAACGCTAGCTAATACCACCAGCATCGACCCCCGGAGCCTCTCTGCAACATTTCCCACCACTGGCAACCAGCAATGCAGAAGACATGACGATAAAGCAGACGGCCTCGTCCACCTGTCAGTGAACGTGTCTGACATTTATCTCCTCTGTGTTGGTATGTTTTCCTCCGGTGCTGCATCCTTCATGTCTCCCACAGACTCCCTTTGTACACTGGTTTAGTTAGCTAGTAGGGGAGCGACACGTCGAGCTAATGTTAGCTTATTTGCATATTTTGGCTAAGTTATATCAGTCAGCAGGCTATTTCTTTTCTACAATACTACAGATTATTTTGTCCTTCGTTATGGAGGGTTAACTTTCCTGTAACTGACTACATTTCTTGCGTTTTACTGGATTCACTTTGTTTCCCTGCAGCCCTAACTGTTGAAACACACTAACATTATCAACCTGTGCACTGTTTAAAGTATTGTTAGCAGGAGTCATTACAAGTGTATGCTTTGATTTAGATAGTGTGTGGAAACTTGAAGGATTCACCTTGTTTGCCAAGGGCCAAGCTGTCTAGTGAAGCTTTAACCTTTCAAACAAATATTTCTTTATAAGTTTCACACACAGAATTTAATGCTGGAGCTTTGAGAATTGTAAACAGAGCTGATTATCATGAAACAACCAGCAAATTATTTATGAACTCACATGCTCTCATATTTAGTGAATCTGCACAATTAATGCATAGAGTACAAAGTAAAATGCTTGCAGACTGTAACCAGAAGTTTTTCCAAATTAGTGTGACTCACTATAATCCAGGGGTGTCAAACATATGGCTTGGGGACCAGAACCAGCCCACCAAAATGTCCAATAAGGCCCACTGGATGACTTTGCACACCCAATATTGATGCACTTTTAAAGGCTAAAAAGAGAGATGCAGGATAATATCGGCACGTCATTGGTATCGGCCGATATTGGCTTTAAAATGAACTCTCAGAATCGTCCAGTGTGCTTTTTCTTATTTAATGACTTGTTATTGTTTATTCATTATTTGTTCATGTGTGTATTTGAGTTGTATAAGTTGGAAGATGAACAAGATACTTTAAATTAAACTAATGCCTGCCTTCCACATCTAATCAAGGTAGAACTGTCCTGCAATAAGGACAACCTGGGTCTTATTTTTGTAGTTTCGTTTATCATTCTTAAATGTTGTGCTAACAAGTTAATTGTTGACACCTGGGGATGTGGCTACATGTGTACATAAAGCTTGCGTTCTTGTTTCTCATATTTCAGTAATGCAGGTAGTGAGTATGTTGGTAGGAATGATGGTTAGAGCTATGGAAATAAATTAAAAAAACCAAGGATTGTGAGATGATTTGAGTGTTAAGACAAAGTAATTTGTTAAACCACAATAATCTTGATGGATGTAGACGGCAATTTCTTTATATGCTGTCAAACAGTTAGTAATACTGTATGATCAGGGTCCATGTGATGGGCTTTCAGACACTGCACTATCTACCACTTTTCCCAGATCATTCATCCTGACGAAATGAATTTCTTGCGTAACCGTCTTGTTGTTCTGGGCCTGGTGTTGTTGGCCACGTTACTGCTGTACCTGCTGCTGCCATCAATTCGCCAGGGCAGCATGGAGCCGTCCCTGGAAGCTCAAAGAATGGGGCTGATGGCCACCCCTCCTCCTCCGCTTCCAACCATCAATGTGTCCATTCGCACCGGACAGCTACCCGGGGACCCTCCGCTGTTCTTCAGAGAAGCTTTACCCATTGATGGAGCTGGACGACAGATATTGCCAAGGTGAGCTGACAGGTGGAGAGAGATGTTTAACAGATGTTTAAGATGTTTAAACATCTGAGCAGACTGCATGCCCCTGTGTAATCAAAAGCAGAGTGAACAAACTAGACAGTGAGGATGATCAAATGTTTTCAGGATGTGCACAAACACAGATGGTGCTGCTAACCTACAGCTATGGTATTTTTCTTACCTGTGATAAAATCCTCTGAAACAAAATAATTTCTCTGTGCAGGCTGCAAGTGGTCCTTCTGCATGGCCAGGCCTTCACATCCAAAACCTGGGAAGAGCTCGGTACGATGGCCTTGCTCGCAACTAACGGATATCAGGCCTTAGCGATGGACCTTCCAGGTAAAACTCAAGTCCTGTGTTAGTGACTGTAATGATGTTATCACTTCAAACTGGATTATACATGAACTTTTTACAGTAATATGTATGGTGTGATACACTAATGGACAAGATTTAGTGAGCTGGATTACTTCAAATTTAATCTATATTCAAACCGAGATAAACTCTGAGATTAGACAGGCTAAGAATCTCCATCTCCATTGTGTAAAACGTCCCACTCAGTTTTTTATTACATTTCGTACTGTAGAGTTATCCTGTTGAATGAAAATGTACATTTAATTGATTCCTCCGTGTCATTGTCTGCGTACAGAAAGAGACCTAGAAATGCTCTGCCATCAAAAACTTTTGATTTGGAAAAAAGATCAGGCTTAGAAACTGTTGTTCATACTGTAAATATTGCAAGAATCCCTGTATCTCAACATTTTTCTCCTTTTTTAATTATATTTCTACACTTAATTGATATTACAATTTTGAACACTAATATTTAAAATGCTCAGGTGATTTTATAGGTTTACATTTTTGCTCTTGTATTCCTTTGTGTAAAGTTTTTACATAAGCCTTTATAGGTTTGGCACAAGTGTAGCTGAAAAATAGTGACATGCAAACAATTTTCATCACAATGAATTGTAATATAGTCGAAGTCTAAAGGTGACAGTTATGTAGATGAACACATTCATTCTGAAATAAGCACCACCAGGTCATTGACGGTACTTTATCTAGAGAATATCATTTATTAGTTCTTTATTTTGAAAAGTTGCGTTGGTTTGGCTGACTTGATTTTCATGAGCTAATACTGCACCCTTGTGGTCAAAAATCAGAAATTTTTTTTTTCTAATCTGTGTGGACAGTGGGCAGTTTTTTGGTTCCATACATGAGGTCTGAACAAGGCACATGGGATGCAGGTTTCTCATTGCTGGGATGAAGAAAAACTTGTGTTCTTTTGAATTTGGAAATGTATTTAAAAAAAAAAACAAAAAAAAACTGACGTTATCATTGTGTATTGTCAGTGTACTGGGTATGCTGTGAGGTGGTGTCTTAAGTCCCAGGTCAAGACTGACAAGTCTCATGTCAGGTCCCAAGGCCTTAACTTAAAGTTAATGCCATTTTAACAACAGATTAATAATATATTGAATTCACAAAAATCCTGAATGCTTTTTAAAACTTGTATTTTTTTGTTAGAACAAGTTTGTTAAAAAGTTACTTTGCTGTTAAGCTAATGTTAGCTACGAATTATCTCACCAACTATGTTAATATTAGTCTTGATTTACCGTCTTTGTGCAACTTAAAATGTCAAAAGCACTGCATCGTTTTTGTATGTGAACCAAATAATCTTTAGTGTCATTTTTTCCAGCTGGTGCTCAGTAACATTATGTAAGTTCTTCATGATTCTCTCCTGCAACTTGATTGTTGCTGTCCGAGTGGTTCAAACAAAGTGGATCATCTGGGCAATTAAGCGTTGACTTGCTAGGAATGAATAACTTTAATATTAGTTGATTCAGGAATGAAGGGAAATGAAATGATCAGTGTTACACTTTTTGAATAACATACTTTTTAATCATTGGGTCAATCAAGTCTTTTCAAGTCAAAAGGCTCAAGTCTAAGTGTAGTCACAAGTCATTCATGTTAATGTTCAAGTGGAGCTGCAAGGTTTTTTTTAGATTTTGTCAAGTCAAGTCTAAAGTCATCAGACTTGTGACTCGAGTCCAAGTCATGTAATTCAAGTCCACACCTTTCCTTTGCAGTGTTCTGGGGTCTTGTTTATAAACATTGCGTACACACAAAACGAGGCCTGAAAGAGGTGTATGCACTTCCCACGGAAAAGTTGTAGTCTATAAACACAGACTTGATGGGAGAAACTTTGACCCATGCTGAGGTGATAGCCTGGTCGTAGAAATTGTCGAATATATTTTGCCTTTTGTCCGCACGTACACTTTTAGTATGGATCCTATGCAGAGTTTTATAAATGAGACCCCGGATCTTTTCTCTTGCTGCCTTGTCATGTGTCATACTGTTGGTAGACATGGCATTTTGTTTACTTGCAGCAGAATGCTTTAATATAGTTTGACAGAAGCAGCAAAATTAGTACACAGAGTTTGGTGACCTTTTGGCAGTTCCCAGCACGGCTCCACCTCACATCAATCTAACTAGAGGTTTAATCAGCCAGAATAAATTAGAACACCTTCGTTGATGTGCAGAATGAAGTCTGTAACACAAAACTGTGATCTGAGCAAACCCACTTTGTAATTATGTATTTAGTAATGTTTCACAAATTGTTGTTCTTCTTGGAGGGTATGGAAAGTCACCAGACTCTGAGGCTCTGAAGACCGATCAGAATCGAGTGGACCTCCTTTCAAGGTTCATGGAGTCTTTGGGCGTCAGGGCGGCTGTGCTCTTGAGCCCCTCCATGAGTGGACATTACTCTATCCCCTTCCTCATGAAGAACAGTGATCAGCTACATGGCTTCATTCCCATAGCACCAGTTGGTACCCGAAGTTACACTCCACAGCAGTACCAAAACATTGAGGTGAGGGCGGTGAAGACTGTGGTGATTAATGTCTTCAAACAGAAATGACAGACATGATGAAGTCACACCATTAGTTGTGTTTTATGTGAGGATACAAACTTTGCTGATGTTTCTCATGACATGAGGGGAGCTTTTCATTTTTGGATGAACTGTGCCTTTAATGGGGAAAACATAAAACTGAGGCTTGACCATATTGACACACTCAGAGGCCCCATGTATATAGCATGTCTCTTCAAGCACCCATTAAGTACACCACTATGCACTAATGGGTACTACACATGGTAGCCTTATTACATTGTTGCTCTGGTGATGTAATACGACCTGAACACACACAGTTGACTTTATTTTAGGTATATGTTGCCATGGTTAAAGGTCTTGAAATTAGATTTGACATGGTCATCAGGATTATCCTCATCCCAGTTGATGCTGTGCTTAAGTGGTCTAACAAACCAGTTAACACCCAGCGATAATCTGGCTTTGGTGGTTCCTGGGGGCCGTTGTCTAGTCGGTAAAGCAGCACCTCAGTGAGGCAGAATCAGATCTGTGCTTAAATTATGTGTGTGCATGTTTTATGCACAAATCTGGGATTCATTAATATTTTGTCACCTTAATTTTTTTTGTGAATAAGTTTAGAACTGCCTCAGACGCCAGCTGTCTAAGAACACACCTTTTAACTAAATACATAGCATATTAAAACGGCACTTATTAAAAAGGGCTTTCATAGACGACAATAATGTCCAAATGTATTACATAACTAAGAAATTTACACCCTTTGATCCTCATCATTTATGTTATAATTAAAATATTCATCTTTAAAAACTGAGTGTCAGGCCAGGCTTACCAGTGGAGTGTGAGAATGTCCATATTGAAATGAAACAGCTTTGGTTTTCATAGTTTTTATTGACTGAGACTATAATTATAGGCTGCTCCTACCAATTTTTAGTGCCATATAATTGCTTGTATGCAACCAGTAGTAATTGGTAGCCTATGCAGGGTATATAAAAGATCTGATTTAGCTCACAGCAGGTGTTAAGATATCCAACCTTGCTGTAAGTTATTACAGCCCGTGCCGTCAGGAGAGAGCGCATCTTCTGAGACCAACATAACATGTTCAAAGAGTGAAGAACGAGTTGTCAGCCATTTTCAACTGCGAATGAGGCCCATTGTTTTTATGGCCCTTAAAGGACCAGTGTGTAGGATTTACTGCCATCTAGCTGTAAAGTTGCAGATTGCAACCAACTGAATTCTCCTCCGCTCACGCTTCGCTTTCCAAGCGTATAAAGAACCTACAGTGGCCTTTAGGTAGCATAAAAAAACCCTCTTATGAGCCAGAGTTTGGTTTGTCTGTTCTGGGCCTTCTGTAGAAACATGGCAGAGTCGCGGGGGCAGCAGTCAGAGCCAAGTACTCCAGACACCCCTCTCCTCAGCAATGCTTTCCAGCTCCTCCTGAGGGATCCCAGGGTGCTCCCAGGCCATGTGAGATATGTAATCCCTCCAGTTTGTTCTTGGCCTGCTCCAGGACCTCCCACCAGTTGGACGTGCCTGGAAAACCTCTTATGGGTGGTGCCTAGGAGGCATCCTGATCAGATGCCAAAACGTCCTCAACTTACTCCAAGCTCTCTCCGGATGTCCGAGCTCCTTACCCTGTCTCTAAGGCAGAGCTCAGCCACCCTTCGGAGGAAACTCATTTCGGCAGCTTGTACGTGCGACCTCATTCTTTCAGTCACTACCCAGAGCTTATGACCATAGGTGAGAGTTGGGACGTAGATGGACCAGTAAATCAAAAGCTTTGCCCTCTGGCTCTGCTCTCTCTTCACCATGACAGTCCAGTGCAGCGCCTGCATCACTGCAGATCCATCGCTGATCCATCTCACAATCCATTCTACTCTCACGTGTGAACAAGACCCCACCCACTCTGCATGTAGACATGAATGGCTCATTCTAAGAACATGAAAACACAGCATTTCTTAGCTTCAGGTGATTATACACTAATAGAAACATAACTATGAATAATATATTTAATTTCTGCCAGTAGATCCCCTTTAAACCTACACACTGGACCTTTAAGTATAACTTAAACAGCAGTTAAAAATGGCTCTTGTAATTTTTAAAGAAGTCCAAAGTGACACATTGTTTTGTCCAACTAAAAAACATACTCATTTTACAATCTTACATAAGACAGCCTGAAAGCAGCAACTTTTTATGCAGTAGGTACAATTTCGCCCATTGGAGTAGATTTACCACCCACACGTATGTCAGAGGGCTTTGTGTATCTTCACACAGCTGTATGCTGGTATCTGTGTGTGTGTGTTTGTGTGATTTTTTTTTTTTTCCCACTCTGTGTAGTCTCGTAGTCTTCTCACTTCTGTGTGCTTTTGATTTCAGACTCCCACTCTAATTGTGTTTGGAGCCCTGGACACAAACCTGGGTGCCCAGTCCCACAAGAACCTCATGCAACTTCCACATCACTTTGTGCTCAAGCTAGAAGGAGCTCGTCACGCCTGCTACATGGACAAACCCAGAGAATTTCACCAAGGGTTGATCGAATTCCTCAGCAAACTGAAGTGAGGAAGAGGAGGTAGAAAGATGGAGAGAGTCAAAGGAACACTAGTCTAGCTCTAAGGTTTTAAAATCTGATATTATCATCGCCTGAAGCGAAGAACAGTGGCATGGGAGTAGGTTTTAATACATGGAAAATGGCATGTACAACCCTGTAGTGACACCTAACAACAATATTTCAGATGTTTCCATTATAAAAATATTCATTTTTTAATTTACCATCGTGTCAAATTCTAGTTCAGCTCAGCTCGTTGTAAAAATAGCTTCAGGTTTGTATAGTGGTGAGTTTTTGTTTCATGTGTTTCATGTCTCTCTCTGCATGTAAAAACATGGAATGTGTTTGCTTCACTCTGTTACCATTTTTGTAGGTGACACGTAGGTTGCTGTAAATATGCAAATGTTGCGGGTGCTTGTGTTTGAATCGCTTCTACTAGCTTCACATTTGACAGATTTGTATATTAAGATCTGGTAACCATTTGAGCTTCCAGGAACACACATGCTCAACAAAAGCAGAATTGATATACAGTGTAAAATACAAAAAAATAGAATATGGACCATACAAAATGAAAAAATAGCTTATGTTTATTTATATAATGCTGATAAAGTTATATGTAATATATTTGCAATAAGTTTGGACAATCATGCAAAATACAAACTTAAAATAAGAGATGTGCATAGCTTAAAATAAAAACAAAAAACTGTGTGTTTTGTTTGTTTCAGTTGATAAAATATTTGGAGAACTGGAGGTTATTTTGATGCACCTGCTGTGCTGCTGGCCTTTTCTGCCTTTTGTGAAAGTTCTTGGAGAGTTACTGACACCACTTTTACACCCACCATTTGCATCTTTTGCAATTGTTGAAAACTATAAGATGCCACCTCCAAACAGTTGGTCCCCCCTCGACCTGAAGTGAGAAAACAAGCAGACAGAAAGCTCTCATTTTGCAGCAGTTTTCTCTAAATCCTCTGCATGTGTTGTCAAATTGGTGAAGATATTTTCTTTATTTGCATGTGTTCTGTCTGTTTGTATGCGTTGAGCTCTCAGGTTTACCTTTATTTAACCAGGAAGTCCCATTGAGATTGAAAATGTCTTTGACAAGAGAGACCCGGCTGAGGTAGCAGCCAATCAGAACACATTTAAAATGCAACAAATACAACATATAATGCAAAAATCCACAGTAAAACAACAACTATTCAAACATAGTGGACTCTCAAGAAAAACAAGCGCATGTCTTTGTCACCACATTCTTTATGATAGCCTTAAATTCATCAATGGATATCAGTGTTTAGATCTTTTTGAAGATTGTTCCATGTCCAAGGTGCAGAGTAGGAGAAGGCCGTTTTCCCCAGATCTGTTCTGATTCTACCAGAGCTGACACACAGAAGGGTGCTTAGGTAGGCTGGAAGTTTGCCCAATATTGCTGTATAGATAAAAATATACCAGTGCTGTTGTCTGCAAGTTGTCAGTGATGATGATGTCCAACCCACCAAATCACAATGTATGGCAAAAACACAAGAAAAAGACAGAGCACACATAAATAATGTAAAAACAATAAAGACAAACTAAAGATATCTTGAGCCTGAACTCACTATACTCTCATATTTCTATACATTACCTAGTCTGTTGAGGCCCACACAAAATCTACACTAATTCAATTTAATGCTACAGAAGAGAGGTACGTGAATTATAAATTGATTTAATTTGTATGAACCAACTCATGCTCTATTTGTATGTGAAATTTTGTGATCTAGTTAATCTTAAAACTGCACAGACAATTTACAAAGCACAAAACAATTTGCTTCCTAACTGTATGTAGAAGTGGTTCGAGATTAGAGAGAGTAAGTATGAACACCTTTTGGTTTTTCCTTGTCATTTAACGGCTTGTTATTTTTTTATTCTTTATAATGTGCATTCCCTTGGAAAATTCTTGATGAGGACCAAAATAAATTACTACTACTACTACTACTATTACCGCTACACAGAGGAGGGAAGGTTATTATAATAATAATAATAATAAAACATATGAAATTGAAGTAGTTTACAAGCAAAATATACACTTGAAACTCTACATTCAAGAATGTGTCATTGAAGCAGGTGGCCAGCAGGAGGTGTTATGTCATGTCTTGTACAGTGGTTGAACTGCTCTTCGTGCTCCTCCTCAGACACCCTGAGCAGCATGGCTCGCTCCTTGTTCTCCACCTGCAGTAACAGACAGTCTCAAGAATTCTACGATACAGTGACAGGGAAAAAACACCCACAGAAAAAAAGAAAGAAAGCTGTGTTTTGTGTGAGTTTACTTGCCTGTTGTTGCTGTATTCATGTCAGTCACAATGGGTGAGTGGACAATCATCTGCTTACCTTGACTTTCCTGTCACTGGAGCAGGTTGCTAGGAGATGGTTGTCAGGGGAGACAGCACAGCAGATCATCACTGTGGCCTGGGTCTGAGGTGCTTTTACCACCTGAGCCTAAAGGTACGGTTACACAGTTACACAACAATATGTATGTTGAGTAGAAGTAACCACATCATCCTTTAGGAACACAAACTTCTTCTCTGTGGATGAAAAAAATAGATCTAGAACTACAAAAATAGACCCCACAAGATATTTCCTGCAAATGTAGCTGTATATGACCAGAAAACCTTCAAACTAAAAACACTTGATAATAAATATAATACCAAAACCTACAGTGCATTGGCCAGAGAAGCATAGAGGGAGGGAAGAAACTCAACTTTCACAAAGACAAGTTACTGCAAAAGGCAAAAAATGTTGAATTAATGTTAATGTCTGTTAAAGACTTGTTTTAAATTTTTAAAAGAACAACAACAAAAGAAAATATTTTTTTAAAAAGTATTAAGTGTAAGGACCCCCTGTTGAAGATCCAGGCTCTTTTCTTTTTTTTTTTATAACATCATCTAGCAATGAAACACTGTCTGCAGGTCCTTAAATTCAATTTCATAAATATTAGGTTTGATAAGTCCATTAAATTGTCTTAACATTTGAATTTGCGATGTCTTAATTGCCACTAACATTTCATCTAATTTATCCATCTTTCAATTTCTTTTTGTCAAAATGAGTCAAGCTCTTCTGCATCGAAGTCCATGTCCATGTCTAACTCACTCACAATATCCATATTCCTACACAAAACCTTCCTCTGCACAGGACTGCATATATATCCTCCTGAGACATGTATATCCTCCTGTGTCCTCATATGAGGACATCACATTCTGGGTTTGCTGCACCTTATACTTCATTATGCTTATTTTTGACCAGTTGTCCTAGTTCATGGACAGTCTTTTGTCCAATCTAGTGGTAGTAAGAGCACAATACACTAATCCATGTAAAAACAATATGGCAGCCATCTCTGCCCTGCTCTTCTATCAACCAACCAGTACAACATGCAGGCTAAAACTGACAGGCTGAACAACTTTGCCAGACAAGTTGGGCTCAGTATCAACACCTCCAAAACATAAGTGATGTGTGTCAACTGAATCCCCACAGCACCCATCCTTGTTAATGAGGAACCACTTGAGTTTGTGGAAGATTCCACCTATCTGGGCAGTCTCATCAGTAAGGACAGCGGGGCATCAAAAGACATCAAAGCAAGGCTGGGAAAGGCTCAGGGTGCCTTCTCCCAACTCAGTAATGTAAAGTCTGTTCTGCTGTACGGTTCAGAGAGCTGGCGAGTTGTCAAAACAGACATGAGGAGAATGGAAGTGTTCCATGATGGATGCTTCCGATGAATATGCAAGATCTTTTGGCCTAATAAGATCTCCAACAATGAACTGTACAAGAAAACAGGAAGCCGGAACATCACCAAGGAGATTACGCACAGACGCCTGAGATGGCTAGGACATGTGTTGAGGATGGAGCAGGACCACATCACAAAAGTTGCCCTAAGATGGACACCACCAGGCAAAAGAAAACCTGGGACGCCCAAAACCACCTGGCGCAGAGCTGTGACACAAGAGCTGGAATAGATGAACCTGTCATGGGGAGAGGCCCAACGTGCTGCGAGGGACCAAATGCAATGGAGAGTGCTCATTGAAGCCTTATGTCCCATAGGGGACGAAGAGGAGTAAGTAAGTAAGCCATCTCTGCCAAGTCAGTCTGCAAAGAAACAAGGTTCAAAACCTGATCAGATGTAATGGTTGAAACTTGTTTATGATTAATAATGATTGTAATTTGATATATCATAGGCATGTGACCAAATTTAGCAACAGTAACAAGATGAGATGCTGTTAATTAGGAAGTACTCATTTGAGGACATTGGGTCTTTATTGTTGTCTTGTTTGAGGACCTTTGGACTTTATTATGGTCAGACTGTCTCTACAGACAAAAGGACATTCCTTGCTTTAAATATGGAGCAAAGACATTTGATGCAGAGTTTCTAAATGAACAAATCGCAGACTTTTAGTTTTGTTTCATTATTTATTTATTATTTAAGTTTTTTCACAACAATGGTCAGATATTGAAATAAACAGTTTTATACTTTATTAAACACTGTGACTATTGAAAATAAACCCAACACCATGACGCACTAGGATCCACTGCAGTGACTTATATGCATCAAACCCCAAGCATGTACAAGAAAATAGGTTTTAAATAGCTGTCCACTGTAGTGACAACTATGTGTGAAAGGGTTCAGATATATTTTTGTTAATGCTCAAAGCTGTATAAAACCCTTTTTTA
The DNA here is from genome assembly GCF_041903045.1 of Epinephelus lanceolatus. Classification (NCBI taxonomy): domain Eukaryota; kingdom Metazoa; phylum Chordata; class Actinopteri; order Perciformes; family Serranidae; genus Epinephelus; species Epinephelus lanceolatus. The sequence goes on along the minus strand of NC_135734.1, from coordinate 28,001,630 downwards.
AAAACGTGTATCATTCAGTTATTATGTAGAAAAGTTGATTTTTATTTTTGGAAATGAGTTTCCCTGTTGAAGTTTTTTTTATTTTCCTCTAGTTTATGAGTAGCACCCCTTTCCCACTTGGGAAGTTTACCAACTGTATAACTCCTTACATGTTACTTTTTAAGGGCCTCTTATCATAAAAGGATTGGCAAAATATTTCTGAGCTTCACATTTCCTAAATTCTGTCGGCCATCTTTGTTTTGGGAAATTTGTTTTGCACTTACAACACCTGGCCAGTGGGTGTCAGTGTATGGCATGACACACCAGGGTCCACTTCAGTGACTTAAAAGCAACTATAGCATCAAACCCATGTATATAGAAGAAGATGGGTTTGAAATAGCTGTCTGCTGTAGTGACCACTGTGTGTGAAAGAGTTAATTTATTTTTATGTGAATGCCTTAAAAATGTATAAAACATTTTTTTAGCGTCTAATTATTATGCAAAATTATTTAAATTATTTAATTTAGGCGTTTGGAAACGAGTTCCCCCTTCAATAGTTAAGAAAATATGTATTTATTTTTCTAACAGTGTCGTTTCCTCTGTGTGTGTATGCGTATTGCCCCTCCCCCACCGTCACAGTCACGCTTGAGAGGAAGCAGACTTCGACACAGCATCTGCGACATGTGTTTTATTTTGAAGGGCAGGAACCAGCCCAGTCAGCAGTGATCAGCTGACACAACTCAACGTTACCTGACCAGCAAGTGGACAGCACCAGGAAAGTCCTGTGAGTATTAACTTTAGCTAAAATCATTAAATCAGTGTTCGCTGTCGGTCGTCCTGTGACGTCGGTCCCTGTTTACCAGCAGCTTCAGCTAGGTGACTGAAAAAGGGTCAGGACGCAGCCATAGCTCCTTTACTACTGAGGAGAGAGGATATCTGGCTACGAGGCTGGCTAGCTGTTGTAGCATTAACTGTGTCCTCATCGGCTTGAAACAGGTAACACCGGCTAACGATGCCGTGACAGGCTGCCGGCCTGTGGCACCTAACGATCAGACAGCAGCTGTGACTGCAGCATGGCAGCGGTACAGGACATGATGTGCAGTTTGGGCTGGGTTTGATCAGACACACAGTATGTCTCACATGATGCTGGCATGTTAACTATCATGTTTGACTGTAATATGTTTTAATGGTGTTAACCTGTGTGTCCTCAGAGGAGTGAATACATCGCACCATGCTGCCTGACAAAGATTGTCCAAGTGTTGGAGGAGGACAGAGCTCTGCTGAGGGAGAGGATCCCTCTGTCAGTCTGTTCAGAGAGTACCTGCGGCTCAAAACTGTCCACCCAGAGCCTGACTATGGTGAGGTGTTCTCATTACAAGTCATTGATGTGTCAAGCCATGCCCTTTGGAGATGTCTCAGATGGATTTTTGACGTTTATTTAACTAAAACACTGGGGTCAGGACGAACAGCTGTTGGAATATGGCCAAAATGTTCCTGTTATTTTACTCCTCATATCACTTTACACAGCTACGATTATTTTATTTTATTTAAAGTAAAAATGTTTAAAAGTAAGTAGCTGCGAATAAAAGTATGAAATGTAATTGCCTGTAATCCTCCTATCATCTTACCTTCTATGATATTTCAAAGTCCAGCTCTTATCTGTGTCAGTTAGACATTAAATCATCTCAGTTATTTATCTTGAGGAGAAAGCTGAGGTGCTGACCCAGGCTCTCACTTCACTGGTCAAGCAAAGCAGACAACGTGTGACCCTGACCTAAAGAAAGGGATTGCACAAAGTGTCTGCTGAGATTGTTTGTCTGCAGGAAGTTAAGCCTTTTGTTTTAGTTCAGATTAGGGCTGCACAATATGCCAAAGCAAAATCACATTGCCATTATTTTTTTTTTTGGGGGGGGGTGATGTGATATTTCTGGACTATTTCTGGGGTCTGCCTTACATCTGGAAAAGTTGGTCAACCAGAGCATGTCTGTAGCACTGCCATGCTTCATTTATGATGGTATGTTGTGACATATTTTACTTTTATTGAAGAATTGCAGCTCCTGCAATTTGAATATTGCACTTTGCAATATTGTGATTTTGATAATAATTCAATCAGCTGTGCAGCCTTAGTTCAGACTCATTATTAGAACCTTGCATGAGAGGTGAAGACCCTCATGTTCTGGTGTCTCCCATGGGAACTAGTTCTGAAAAAATATGTACAGTGGTCAATAGCATGAGACAAATAATTTGTTGATCCTGTTTGAATGGTGCTGTGAACTACAAATATGGTGTTATCAGTTAAAAAGATAATTTTGCAAGTCAAGGAAGTCACAGTTTGTCGTAGGTTTATTGCAGAACTATTTAGTTTTGTGTCGTTGTGCACAAGATACATCACCTACACCAGCTAGTTACATGATTAACTTAGTATGTTCCATGCACAGCTGTAATTTTATAGCTGATGTGTTTTATCGAGCAACTACTGGTCTTTTTATCAGCCAGGAAGCAAAAAAAAAAAAGCATATAAATCATCTCAATGTTGCTTCACAGACTGTTTCCACATTGATAAGTGTTTCCCCTTACCTTAACCTGAACCAAACCCTTAGCCCTAACCACTGAGCGGGGTACTAAGCACTAACAGGGGGCCAACACTATTCGACAGGGAACACATTTTAGTACAACACCGCTACAAAACACAGGCATCGTAGCTTCAGCAAGAGAGGAAGGTATTACCCCTTGTTCATCAACATCTCACTGTGGCTTCTGCTTTCACTTTCCTCCCTGCTGTATTATTAGAATTGCTTTTACCAAAGAGAGGCTGTTAACAAAGTTTCGCTAATTCAGTAACAACACATTTCATTTCCTATAGATCCTTCACAATAAAAGTCCCCCTTTATTTTTTTATGTAAAAACTTTGTTGTGAATCAGCAAAATAAAGAAATGTTGAGTTTTTGAGCAGCAACTTATAACACAACTTATAATACGGCTGATAGTGAACATGCAACAGTAAAATTAAGCAATTATCTAAACTCCAAACTACAGAGATAATCAGAAGCTACACATGTACTGAGAGCTGAACACATAGAGACTTTTAAAAACGCCTTTCTCTCTGATCTCCTGCAGACAGAGGTGATAAGAGTCTCGCACACATACTTGTTTGGAGGGGAGAAGGGGGGTTGTTGGGGCTGTGGTCAGTAAGCCTTTGAGAAGGTCCATCTCCAGCGTGGCTTAGCGTGGCACAGCACATCTAAACTGACAATGGAAACAAAAATTGGGGCAGCATGACTTTACTCCCCAAGAGTGACAATGGAAAAAGGATGTATGATGTTACTAACACGACTTGTGTAGTTGCTATAATGACTTATTTTCACAGCCTTATACTTCTACAGTTTTACCACAAACCGCAACTTTCTTGACTTGCAAAATTACATTTGTGTAATTCATGGCACAATTCAAATGGTATCAAAAAGCAGAAATTCTGATTGTCTATTGTTTTGTGAACTTTTAGATAATTAAACTTTAAACAGATTTTTCTGCTACCTGTTGATTCACTTCTAGATGCTGCTCTTCGCTTCCTGGACAGAATAGCTGAGGAGCTTGGGCTGCCCATGAGGAAAATTGAGGTGTGTCAGTGATGATATCATAAATCATCTAGCCAGCGTTTATGTACAAGATGTAAATACAGTACAGAGATTATTAATACCTCCTCTGAAAGGAAACGCTGGGTCTTATCTGTCATTCCCTCTCCCTGTAGATATGCCCGGGCAGAGTCGTGTCGATCATGACATGGGAAGGAACGAACCCGACCTTGAAATCCATCTTACTGAACTCCCACACAGATGTTGTACCTGTTTTTCAGGTATGGCCTCTGTCTCTGTTTGTGGCGTTACAAACCTGTAATAATCTGTGACGGACATGAAAAAAAAATAGATTTGATATCAATCTCTTCTCCAGGAACATTGGAAATACGATGCTTTCAGTGCTTTCAAAGATGCAGAGGGCAACATTTATGCCCGGGGATCACAGGACATGAAATGTGTAACTATACAGTGGGTATAAACTGCATTAATGACTTGTTTTATTACACAGGATTTGTACTCTAGTTTAGTGTTGTTGTGATCTTCACTTTAAATTATGTTGTATAAGAAACACCTGTTTTAACACCCACCCACTCAGCCTGTATAATGTCAGTTCAGACTCCATTTCTTATTCCTGTCACAACTCTGACGTTTTTTCTTTTGTTCTTTGCAGGTACATCCAGGCAGTCAGAAGACTGAAGGCAGAGGGACGGAAACTGATGCGCACTGTGCACTTAATGTTTGTTCCTGGTAAACATCTGATTCTTTCCCTCCTCTATGTATAGTTTGTTGTCAGGACATCTTCACACTCTTGATGCACCTGCACGGGTGTTTTCACTTATTTTTCCAGACTTAAAAAACACAGTGGAGGCGTGTTCAGACTTTTCTTAACTGACACCATCCTCACTCACCTGATAGCTTTTTTTATGCCTGTTAAGGTGTGTCCTGTCATTCAGAGAAACTGCCATGCAGGCAGCACCAAAGAAGGATGTCGTTTCATGGTTCTGATGTGGGTATAGGGTTGCAACGGTTTAAGATTTTCACGGTACGATAACCGTCTTGGGAAACATCAACTAACTATTAACTTTTCTATCACAGTATACCTTAAAACCATTATATGTTATATGTTATATGTCTGTTTACTCCTCTTCCATCACCATTAGATCAGGAGGAGGACGAGGGAGAGATGAATTAGGCCTCTGCCAAATTTTTTTGGAAATGAAATCAAAGGTTTTGCCTAATGATATCCAAACACACGTGTTATCTCTCTCTCAGTGACAGCATACCGGCTCCAAACTGTAGTTGGGAACATGCTGGCTTATCAACATTAAATTAGCTTGCCTCGTTATTAGCTGCTAACTAGCTTCTAGCGGTCCAGACCACTCTGCAGAAGGAAGGATGGTGAGGCGTTCGGGTGCCGTTCACGAACATCAGCTTTATTGCAGTCTTCACCACACAACGACAAACATGGGCTTTTCATGATGTCTAACAGTAGCCCTGAGCTCATGTAGACACTTAACTCTGCTGACTGTCATCAGTACTTGCTGCATGCGTCTTCACCATGACACCCCGAGAGAGCTGCTTCCCTCAATACACACTATAAAGCACACGTCATACCCTCACAGGTTACCCACAAGGCCACCGCCCTTAAAGGGGAAAAAGGGGGTGAGCTGGTAACTCACATCTCTTCCTGTCTCTCTCAATATTGCTCTGTTAGCTACTACAATTCACAAATGGTGAGGTGCAGTTTTATATGGCCGATGTGGCTAGCTTGTTGCCCAAGGGCTCATTTGATTGTAGTATCTTTTGTAAACAAAAAATATTCCGGGTACAGGATTTTATTTACATATATTTACCAAATACCTGAAGATAAATTCTCACTTTACACAGACATGGGATTAAAATTGGACATTTTTCATTTCATGGGGACTTAAACCAAGATTTTGTGGCATGGCTGAAGTTTTTCAATCTCAGCACAATAGGAATCAAGGCAATGGAATCCCACATAGAGAGTGAAAAACCCACCAGGAAATGCCAGGTATACACTTGGGAAGTTTGTTTTAAGTTTTATTTCAAGAGAAACAGTGGAGCATTGTTTCCATTGGCTGACCAAGCACTTCTGCTCAGACAGAGTTTCACAAAGGTGAACTCTGGTTGGTCATTAAATCCAAACAGGGATTGCTTGCTTGCTTGCCCCATGTTACATATTGGCAAGGGTGGCAATTTGTAACAGTGGGGTAATTGCACTGACTCTCTGTTATCTGATAGTCAAACAGTGACTCTGTCTGCACAAGCACCATTTAGACTGGAAACCACAACTGGCACAAACCAGCTCTGTTGGGTTTTAGAGTGCGTAATAGAAATAGAATGAGAGTAGAGCGGGTATTGAACTGTTTGCCGTGGTCAATTGACTAGTTCTAAAGATAAAGGTGCTTGTTAGTTATCATGGTGAGTAGTGGGGGGCCTGTAAGTGCTTCACACTCTAATTTGAGAACTCCATTTTGGCCTCCCATACACACTAAACCGGCATTTTCCTTTTGTCTGTCTCTTGTTAACACTCATCAAGTAGCCTGGGCCTTTAGGCACTGTCATAATAATCAACCTCTGTGTGTCCTGGTGTGCTCCAATCACCAATAGCTGTCTCCTCTGAGCACATCCACCATCACTTTCTCTTCCAACGATAGCGAAGGCATGACCCACCCTACTCTCCCTCTGATTGGCTAGTACTTGTTGTACTTGGCTAGTACTTGCTCGTTGGTTAGGTTTAGGCAGGAGGAGTGAGATTGGTCAGGGTTAGGGTAAGAATGTCAGGGTGGGTCATGCCTTCACCACCCTAGGAAACGCAAACATGAAAGATGACGAGTCTCTGCATGTTTCTTTTCGTCTCTGTCAAAAAATGATCCAGATATCAAAGTATTATTTCCTTTAAACATTAGTTCCACATCACATTTCCCTCTCTGGTCAAGCACGCCCCACCTGCCTCTGCGCCCCCCCCCAGGTGAAGCGTGTCAAATAGATTCAGAAAGAGTTAAACTGCATATATGTATCCTAACCAAGTATGAGCATTTTGGCAAATGAAAATGTGACATAAACATCGAAAAATTATTTTTCTTTCTTTTCAGATGAAGAAGTCGGAGGTCACAAGGGAATGGAAACATTTGTGAACCATGCTGAGTTCCATAAATTAAACATTGGCTTTGCACTTGATGAAGGTAAGTATATAACTGTTTGCAACATCTTCTTTTAAATGTTATGAATACGTACCTGAACACTGAAGGTCACTCACTTACTCAATACGTTAAAACCAGGGCCAGTTGTTGAGTTTGCACCATGGCCAAGAAAGAAAGTTAAGAATGTGAATGTTTCCTCCACCACCAATTATGAATTATGGGCTCATACATGTGGCACAGACTTTTCAGACCCCTCAGACCCAGGCTTGCTGTTTAAAGTAAACTCAGTCAGCAGCTCCTCTGGCAGCACCACAGCGTCTCTCCCTCCTTCTGCTCTCTTGCCGTGTGCATGCAGGCAGCAGTGAGTTACTGTGGTGTATAGTTTGCAGCTTTCTCGAGAATTGCTCATCCAAACATCTTTACATTTGACACCTTTATTCCATAAGTTACATGGCTGATGCTTGAAATGTTTGAGTTGGCTACAGTGTGACGTCTCTGGTCTTTCCGGTCTCTCTTTATTCACCTGTTGATGAATGTGTTGAGCGTGACAGAGAGGTGAAGGTATGCTAGACTCTCCACAGAGCCCTGAAGCCCCGCCCCCACTGCTGCACAGAGCGCTGTTCACTTGTTCATTGAAGGTTTATTGATACTGAACATTTTTCATGCACCAAATTGCACCAAATTTGACACTGCACTTCCCTGGGTCCCTAGCAATACACCTGCCAAATGTGAAGTAGATCGGAGGAAAGGTTCTCCAGATATGGAAAGGACACCCTCACACACAGACAGAGATTCCTTGCTTTATAGGTAGATGACTTTGAAACAGTTTATTAAAATTTTTAGTCAGATATCAGGTGTGTGGTTGTCATTGATGTCAAAGTCTGACAACCAGATATTTAGGTATTACTCACTGTGCCAAATTACCTTTATTGATTTTGAAGCCAATGGCAAATATGTGCTGAAATTCAGTCCCTGATGTGAAGTTGCTAATATTTAGATCATCTACTTTTGTCCTTTTGCCCAACTGTTTTTATAATAATCTTTATCCACTTGACTAATGCTAAAAGTGTTTTATTTGTCTGCCTGTGTTCTGTAGGTCTAGCCAACCCTGGCGAGGCCTTCACTGTGTTTTATGGAGAGAGGAACCCCTGGTGTGAGTATAACAGAGTAAAAGACTTTCACCATCTTATCAGATTCAGGATTTTTGAGGAATGATAAAGTTAATGTTAAATCAAGCAGAAATATTTCTTTTCTCCAGGGATTACAGTCCACTGCCCGGGCAGCCCAGGTCATGGGTCTAGGTTTGTGGAGAACACAGCTGCGGAGAAGATGGTAAGTGTCAATGTTGTGTTAACTAGCTAATAAAATTGTTTAATCATAAAAGGACTAAGAGGGACTGTCGCTGTGGTTACATGGACAATATATCTACAACCAGATTAAATGATAGTTCAATGGTGTTCATTATGTCTTTAGTTTATGATAATGACTTTAGTGTTCTTTTATCTCAGACATGTTAGGATATTACATACCTTGACATGTTTCGGCGGAAGTTTCTGCCGAAACATGTCAAGATATGTAATATCCTAAAGTCACTGAAGTCATTATCAGATTAAATGATTCCAATTAGTTCCCAACTTAACAGGGTATATGGATGCTAAATAAAGTGATCTAATGAGATTTTAAGGGTTTTTTTTCCAACCTTATGGAGAAAATTAAATTAATTCAGTACATAAAGTATAGAGGGAGAAGAAGTGATTCTACTTGTTAATACAATTTAGTAGTAAGTAATGTAAGTGTAACCAAGGTTATTATCTGCAGTTACAATTTACAGATGTTCCCTAAATGTCTCTTATGTAGGCTACTGCTACAGGTAGTGATACAGGTAATTGTTATTTCCAGCGAGTCCACATGTAGCCTGTTGTTTCCTGTTTCAAAATCAAAGAATGCAGTTACTACGTTCTCACACTTAAGAACGTAGCACTAGCTGAGCACACTACCACTATTTTGAATTTATGAACGATTCTCTGTCAAATTCAGCAGAGGGAGGCGCATAGAAACAGCTGTTGTGGCATGTTGTATGTGTTGCACTACTTCACCTAATGTTACCCTCGCATGGGGCAAACATGCACAGAGAGGATATATTTATTTCAACCAGAGAGAAACAATCAGATTAAGTGTTTACATGGTTAATAGGCACTAATATTTTCCTTTTTAAACTGATTATCAAAAGTTTACACCACCCCTCTCAACCTGTTTGAAAATTCCCTCTAATTGGTCCAGTCTCTTCCAACTGAGGTGGTTATATGAGACATTTTTATTCTGATTGGGCCATTGTTCTGATTATCAGAGGAGTATTAAGCTGAAAACACACCAGCGCTGCCGCAGCATGCGTCAAGTGCCGCCCCTAGCTCACACTGGACAAGTCGTGCTACAACTACACGCAAAGTTATCACTACTTTTACTGAAAGATCTGTAAGTCGGTGAAGATTCTTGAGTCATCCAGGTCAAGTTAATCATAAGTGCTATATCGTAGGCAACTGGACTTGCTTGAGTCTCTTGAAGACATTTCGCCTTTCATCCAAGAGGGCTCTTCAGTTCTGAAGAAGAACTACATATGCAACGTCTCCTTTAGTAGGTGAGGCACTTGGGGGAATCCTGCATGCTGGCTTTTATTGAGGTTAACTTTTAAATTCTGTTTTTACTCTTTCAGTCATTGATGTGCCTGAGTGAATTTGCTGAAACATATTCCTGTTGTGGAGTGCCTTTTGGGGAGTATTTATAAGAATATGGTTCTCACTGAACAGTTTTACAGCTGAAGAAGAACTGAAGAGGCTTCTTGGATGAGAGGCGAAACGTCCTTAAGAAACTCAAGCAAGTCCAGTTGCCTATGAAACAGCACTTATGAAGTGAAAGATCTGTACTTCCTCTACCTATGCATTAGCTTAAAATTGTGTGGAGAGCCCCTAATTAAACTTAATTTCTCACCTGATCTGCCAATCTCCAGAGCTATGACTCGCCAGGCAATATTTTTTTGGCCATTGTCTTAATTACAAGGGATTGTGGGTCATTGAGCTCAGGATATTTCTCGACCTCAACAGCGAGTCTCTCCTCATCTATTCTTTATTACACACGAGATACAGCAACAGCTACAGAGCTCTCCTTGTACTTAAATGGTGAGGAAAGGAGTCGAGCTGCCATAGAAGCAGAGAAAAAGAGCTACTACGGGAGCTGGTATGTACAAGCAGAGAGTGAGTGGGGAAAAGTGCACGTCCAGGAGCTCAAGCGCACATCTTGCCACTGCTGGTGTGTGGTTGCACATTGAAAATAATAGGGGCATATCTTTAGACACACTGCGTTCGCTGCCAGTGTGTTTTGGCCTTTATTGTCCATGTAATTACACCTAGTGTCAGTGACCATTCTGCCTTATCTTTCCCAGCGCCAAGTCATTAACTCCTTCCTGGACTTCAGAGAGAAGGAGAAGCACAGGTGAGATTGAACTTGATTTATTATATAATGTATGTGGCAAGACAGATTGTCTCATTAATACACGCTTTGGGGTAAGCTTGAGCTGATACATTTTAATCAGCATATTTATAACACAACACTTGATCTGCTTTGTGCAGTTCTTCTCCAAATGTGAGCTTTAAGGTCTGATTCTCTGCAGGAAGTCTCAGTATGAAAGTCCTCTCTATGCTCCTTTTGTACTGCAGATTCAAATAAAATGCTGAAAGCATCTCTTAAGGGCTGTAAAAATGACATTTTTGACTATTCCAACTGTGCAAGAGTTGCTCCTAATGGCTCGTGTGTCTGTTTATGGCTCACTCCTCCAAGGTAATGCTACTGAGATGCTTTAATGAACCATGTGTAACAGTAAAAATGTCACATTCATGTTCCAAGATAACGATTGTAAGCAGCTCTGATTTATGGGCCGCCCTGTCGAGGCAATCATCTGCCACCTGCGCTAAAACCCATTTAACAGAATAATGACAAAAAATAAAGTGACACTTGTGAAATACTGACGTTCTTATGCAGGTTGCGTGTTAGATGTTTGCCCGTATTTTTGCAGATGGTCCACAAATCCTCAGATATTGCAGAGTTGGGATTTGAAGTAATTAGTCTTTTACGGCACAGGGCCATGTGGATGATCTTGTAATTCTGCATGTTAATGCCTTTTTTTTTTAAACAAGGCTTTAATTTCTTTGTAGTTTAAGTAGTACTGTCAAGGAAGCCCCCTTCGAAAATGTGAGCACAACTTACTTATTTCTAGCTAAAATGACAGTTTAATTTCTCTCAAGTTTCCCCGACACATATGTCACGGAACTTATATGTACACTTTTATCTCTCCCAGAAAGGGGAAATTCTTGTGTTCTTTGTCTCCAACTTGTGTCATGTGTATATAACCTGCTGTCGAAAAAAATAAATGACAGTTTTAGAACATTTCCTCTATATTCCCTCTGATTAATACCAAATTACATCGACATAACATACATTCTCTTCAGGAAAATGTCAAGGTAATTATTACAAAAATTATGGATGTGTAAAGAAATTATAAGAAATGTCATGTTTTGGCTCCTGGTCATTTTAAAGGAGTGCTAATGTGCATAATGTGTTGTGCTGTTTGTTACAAAGAAAACCGATTTGATGTAGATTTTTCTGATTAAAAGTTTATTTTTAGTGCAAAAATGCAATTCTACTTTAGATTCAATTACAGTGTAATTGCATTGTAATCACCGTGATGTCACTATTACGGTGTGTGTGTGTGTGTGTGTGTGTGTGTGTGTGTATTTCAGGCTAAATACCAGTGAGTGTTTCACCCTTGGTGATGTCACCACAGTGAATATGACCATGGTCAAAGGAGGCGTGGCCTACAACGTCATCCCAGCTGAAATGGACGTCAGCTTTGATCTAAGAATACCACCCACAGTTAATCTACAGGTGTGTCTCTGTGAGTGTGAATATGTGTCTGCAGATGAGTTTGTGTACATCTGTGGACTTTAAACTAACCTCTAAATTATTGTTATCCCACCAGGACTTTGAAAGACAGATCAAGGAGTGGTGTAAAAAAGCAGGAGAAAATGTCACTTATGAGTTTGCTCAGGTCAGTGCGCTCAAACTCAGTATTAAAGGAGCTGTTGCTTTGTTCCTGTTGTCAAATGATTTAAATCTCTTCCTTTGCAGAAACATATGAACCAGCACGTGACTTCTACAGCGGAGAATGATCCTTGGTGGAGCGCCTTCAGTGCAGCCTGCAAAGCAATGTGAGTAAGCTGCACACACTAATGCATAATCTATATGCTGTTTTCTTTTGCATGTGAGAGTGCAGAGGCAAATACAAGGCAGTCTGATGTTGTGTAAATATATTTTTCTATTGGCACTACTCACTGGATAAAAAGCAAGTAAGAGCTACAATATATTGTGATAATTTAACCACAGTTATAGCTCTATCTACACCATTGTATCTAATTCAAATGAAGGTGAAATGAGTTTAGGTTTTATTGTCCTCAGGCAGTGTGTGTTTGCTGTTTCTGTTGAGCCTTGCTGATTAATTTTACTGTCCAAGAACCAGAAACTGTAAATCTATTTACAGTAGATGAGCAATCTAACACCCAGATTTCTCAATAAAATCTTTGTCTACTGATCTGATAAATCATAAAATAAGAATTGTATCCTCTATATTCTCTTACAACCCTAATAATGCATTCAATGTTTCACACCTCAACTGCAAATATTCACACAGTTTCCACAATCCTTTTCTCTTGTTCAGAACTGACTTGTCTGTCCTGTCGAGCTACTTGTCTCAGCATTGTAAGGAAAACTGATTTTCCTTTTTCATTTACTGTGTATTCTACTGGAAATAAATATAGGACCTAAAATAGAGGTCCTGCTATAGGGTCGCAACAAAGACCCTTCATTACGTCGGCTTTGCTTTTTTATACAGAACCAAATAACGCTGGCATCATGCCACCCCAGTGTGTGATTTTAGACACCATGCTGGAGTTCTGGAAGAAAGAAATGTGTGATAAGTGTGACGTGCAACACAAAAGCATCAGCCTCTAGTGTGACACATAACATACCCATCAGCAGCGCTTTATAAGATAAGATAAAATATTCCTTTAACCGCCCCTCAGCGGGGAAATTTGCCACATTACAGCAGCAAAGGGACAGTGCAAACAGGAAGCAGCAGCAGCAGAAAAAAAAATAAAACACAAAGCAGTACATAAAATAAGTAAAATAAATATAAACCCTATATATTATAAGCCATAACTATGGCAAAACATGACAACAATAACCGTTTACTGTCTCTGTTATATGGCGGTTGTTCTCATCCTCTGCTCAGAGAGTATGGAGCTCCCAGACTTCATTGTCTCTGTAATTTGCCGAAATTTCAGCTGCTGTTCTTCTTTGAGTTAGCTGCTAACTGCTGCTAGCTGCTTTTTAAATCTCCTGGTGGTGGGTCACATCTGTCAAAGCATCATACCCGTCCCATTCTATTGGCTGCCCCTTTTACATAGACATCGATTCGACACTATAACTACCTCCACTGTCTGCTAAAAGGCGAGACATCTCTGTCCCCCCATCCCAAGACTGTAACTTTTATACAGAACAGCGAGGCGTAATAACAGTGCAACATTCCCATCTCAAAAGAGGCAGTGTAAAAGACTGCCTTAACCCAAGCTGTAACACTTTTAGGACATGTTTTGAAATGTTGATCCAGATAACTGTAGCTGACAAAACCTTGAAGGTACTGTAGGACTGTCCTCAATCTGTCCTTTTATCATAAAAACATCATCAATGTCTCCACTGTAGGAACATGACTCTGGAAAAGGAGATATTTCCAGCGGCCACAGACAGCCGATTTATCCGAGCGGTGAGTATAAGAACTGATAGAAGGGACAATAAGGGAAAAAGTCATTCAATTTGACTTCCATGACATTGTCAGGCAAAAGCTATTCCACCCCTCCAGTTCTGTGCCTGGTAATAGGTTTATCTGTTGAACCTAGGTGGGTATCCCTGCTATCGGCTTTTCCCCAATGAACCGGACGCCAATCCTGCTGCACGATCACAACGAGTACCTGAATGAGCAAGTCTTCCTGAAAGGCATCAGCGTGTTCGAGAGGCTCATCCCGGCTCTAGCGAGTGTTCCTGCCTGTCCTGATGAGGCTTAGACGAGTCTTCATTTTAATCCTCTCTAAAAATGTGTTTCACTGATGATCTGAGTATTTAACTTGAAAATTTTACGGAGATTACCAAAGAATTACAATGTGTATATCTTAGCCAAACTGAGCACTTAGCCTTTGGTACCACTGATTTAATTTTTTTTATAATTCTCAGGATATATAGCCGCAGTAAGCTTTGCATTACTCAGTATTGCAGTTTTTAAACAACACACTTACTGTATGTCACCATTGTTGATTGAGTGTGCCTGTGTGTATGCAGTCTTAAAGATATATCACCTATTGTGTAATCAGTGTTTTCCATCAGTATGGAAAAAAAATCAACTTACTAAAATGTGAAGACGGCTTTGATTAACTTCGATAAACCGTCATTTAATTGCCACTTTTTAAATTAAGCTTGATTTTAAAAAATGTGATTCCACAGATATAATTTTATTTAATAAACTGGAATTGAATAAATATATTTGTTCATTACTTTCATGGTGATATTTTCTTGTACACAACTTATAGATCCGTGTCTGATGCCACACTGACGTGCGATTTTAAACATCAGTGAATGAGCGGCAGAATTAGAGAGCCATGTTATGAAGGAAGACTTCTGACTGCCTACGGCAAAGGCGTTTAACCTCCAGACAACCATCTGCTTCAAGGACAGGCAATAAAATTTAACATAACTGCATCAATAAAAATGTCCAAACATCAATTAAAGCAGTGAATCTATCAGTGCAGCCTTCAAATGATCGCAAATTACTGTTGGGTACTGTGTTTGAAGGTTGTGATGGAGAGTCCAGTCTACACACCACAATGAGTGTCAGTAATAATGTGCTGAATGCATTTTGGCTCAGCTGTTGCCAATGAGCAGGTCTGAATTAAAGCTGCACAAAGGGTCCTGATGCTCTGATTCCCAACCTGGGGGTCCTGGCCCTGTGAGAGGCCACTGAAGCTTCACAGGAGGTCGCAAGACCTTCTTGAGTTAGGAGGTGTAAGACAACTTTTAAAATGTATATGTAGATATTATGGATGTAATGGTTCGCAAAATTCATGGTTTGGTTCCATACGGTAGTGTCATGGTTTCTATATGTTTTTGATTCAGCAAAAAAGTAGAAATTCCAAAGAAATGTCCTAGATTTTTAAAATTTCATCATTTAGGCTTTAGTTTTTTGTACAAAGCAGGAGTTATGGTCTTGCTCCAAACGCCAGACCTGTAGGTTATCAGAAGATCTTCTGTTTCTGGTCTGGTTGCTAAAGGACACAACTGTATGTTAGTATTGTTGATTGAGTGTGCCTGCTTGTATGCAGTCTTAGAGCTAGCTTGCAATGAGCTAGCTTAGCATAGCGTCCCTCCCAGTGTGTCTTGCTGGGGTAGAATGCTTTGGTTTGAGTGTGGAGGGGCAGGCAGCATGTTGCCTGCTTCATCATGTGGGCTGCCTTGTTGAGCGCAGTGGCACTGAGGACATTGACTTAAACACAGTTTCAGCCTTATTTTATTTTCCAAATGTAATAGGATAGTTTAATATATCGTTCGCTTTGTAAATGTGTACCAAACCGAAAGTCTTGTACCAAATGATTCAATACAAACACGTGCATTGTTATAACCCTAATATATATACGTTAGGCGGGGTAAAGTGGTGCAGTGCAACCAGTGCACAGCAAGAGGGTTCTGGGTTCGAACCACCTGGCCAGCTGTTGTTCTCCTTGTGTCAGCGTGGGTTTTTTCTGGGTTCTTTGGCTTCCTCCCATAGCCCAAACACATGTAGGTTAATTGGTGACTCTAACTTGCCTATAGGTGTGAATGGTTGTCTGTCTCTATGCATCAGCTCTGTGATAATCTGGTGACCTGTCTAAGGTGTACCCTGCCTCTGACCCAATGTCAACTGGGGAGGCTTCATAGTGGCTGAACTTTTTACAACAGAATTACAACTTCCAGGTCCATCAAGTGACACCATGGGACCTAAAAAGACTTTTTCCCATAGGCTTACATTGTGAAATAGAGGCCTGTAAATCTGTAGATACATTTTTTTGTGCATCAAAGCCCCTGTGAAATGACTCATTTCACTTTCGGGATTTAGTCCATTTGGCTCCATAACATCTCTTAAGTCTAGAAGACCCACACAGATCAAGGTTCTGCATCAATTTAAGGTATGTCTTTAATTTTGTCAAAATAAAAGTTGCGTGCTATTCTCATCTTTTTTTACTGGGAGAATGTCCATGTTCTAAATATCTACTTATGCACGCGAGTAAATCATTTTATTCCAATTTCAGTTAGCAGAGGGCTAAAAGTCTCCAGCACTTGCTGTGTGAGCCCAACAATGTGGAAGATCTGGGTAATTTTATACCTGGGTAGGATGAACTTTTTTGTATGTTAGCTGTTGACGTTGGCATTTAGCTTAAAGCACTTCTGTGTTTTAGTGCAGTTTCACAGAGTTTCCATCCTGATTGTAGACTCTCTGCCTAGTTGTCATACCTGCATTAATGCAGTCAAATATGTAATATTTAGTAGAATGATAAATGTAGACCTTTCCTAACTTGACAGCATAAACATTCTGTTGGAGTGTATGTTGATCCAGTAGCTCACAGGAAATAAACAGGGATCAAAGCTGTTCCCACACCAACAGAATAGCAATGAAAAAGGTCTGCTGCTGTTTGAAGGTGGAGTCTGTATGGAAATTATCAAGTTTTTTTTTTTTTGCCTTTACTTATGATGAAGTTAATGCTGATTTGCAATTTGCACAGTGTAATGGCTGCAGAATAATGACACCATCTGCATTTAGATTGGTTCCCTATGCAATTTTGTCTGCCACTGAATACAATCTTCCAGGAAGATTATGCTTGATTTATGGCACAAAGGAAGTGTGTCAACCGTTGCACAAAAAAAACAGCAAGAAGATAGCAATCTTAATTTCACCGATAGCTATCGGTAGCCATCCCCAGATACCAAAGAGTATCGGTTTGCATTCTTTGCAGTTACTATCACGGAAAATGGTGGTGGAACAACCAAAGTAACTGTGGGAACACTGTTTTGGCAACAGTGGGGCCAACATTGATACTGCTTGGAAATGCTAGAGGTGGGGAAGGCTGTGTTTCCACTTTAAAATCTATTAAAATAAATAGTGCTGTCACTGCCATGCTAGCTTAAAAGGTTTCTACATTAAATCACCCAAACAAAAGCTTATTTACATTCTTTTGAGAGAACTTGCCTCAAACTATGCAGATAAAACGAAGAATTGTTGTAAACAAGCATGCTGTGAAATGGAGGTGCAATAAGGGAAATGAGAAATTAAAACTGTCTTTTCATATGTAATGCTGTTTATACTAAGCAAAGGTCGCTCTCATCCACAGTTCAGCTCCCTTTGGAGTTGTCGTCCAATTAACAGTGTAAGGCTCTCCGAGGGGGACTGGCAGGAAGACTGTGCAGTCAGTAATTAGTCTTCTCTCTCCCCAGGACATGACAGCAGTATTAGCACATGCGGCCGTCAGGGAGACGACTAAAAGCTGAACCCACATCCTTCCTCCCAGAGGGGGCAGGAATAGGTGCAGTCATCCTGATGGCTGAGCTGTCGAGCATCCGAATGCCTGGCTGCGGAAAAAAACAGAGATACTGAATTAAACAGTCTGTCGAAGAAAAGTTAACACCTCACCATTTTAGGAAAGGTTTTTTTTCCAATGGTGAGATTGCAGCCTTGTGTTTAGAGGCCAGTAATCTATATGTATGTTATTTCTCAGGGAGTAAAAATCCCTTGACAGCTGCTCTGTCTTACTGTCTCTCCCACGGTCAGGGGTCAGGATCAGATTCAATAACAGCGACTCTGAGGCGAGCTGAGGTGGGGATTCAAGTCTCGGTCAAGGGCCCCTGAGCATTGAGCTTACCCACATGCAGAGATTTAACCCGACTCCCACAGTCTCTCCTCATACACCCTGCTGAGGTCTTATCAGCATCAATATTATAATATATACAGGCAGCACTCAAAGATGTATTGCAACTAGAGGACTGACTTGTGCCTGTAATGGATGAGACCTGTATTATAGTGATGAAATAAGAAGGTAAAGCACCAGGGAGGGGGAGATAAAGTGTACTTTATTACACTGCTGTGAAATAAAACAGTTCACTATATACATGGTCAATCTGTGAATTCACAAAATCAATTTCTATTTCGCTGTCCTTGCAGCGGCTTTATTTATACAGTATTGTGTCTCAGCTCTCTGGTTTTCTTGCTTCTGGGGAGAGCTGTTTATATTCACAGATGCTGCAGTGTATGAAGGGACACGCATACTGTAAATGTTCCAGCTGAATGGCATCAACTCTGCTGTCTGTGCTCCCGTCTCCTGCTGCGCAACTACGACTGTCCTCTTGAGGTAATTACAGCCACACCCTCTCGTGATAGCCACGAGATTCTCCCTGAAGTGGGAGTTAATTGAGTTAATTGTAGTCCATCACAGATTGTAGTTCCGCATTCAATATACTGTGGTCAATACATCTTGTCTCACTATTTTTCATTATTTTTCCCATGGTTTAGGATATTCATTTTTGCAAATAGTCTCAAAGTCACAGCGAAAATAGGACACATATAGAAAGGTTTTTAAGAAGATTGGATCCTTATTAACCCTTTGAAAGCTGGTCACTTTTCTTGTGCTGCTTTCAGACACCTTTCACAAGTATTTTTGATACCTGAGCAAATTTATTTGATTTCTTTAAAAAAGGCAATCAGCAATGTGCCAAAAAATATCCTGCAAATTGCAACAAATTATTAAAAGGTGTCAAGAAATTAGCTGAGAGAGAGAAAATTATATTTTAAAAAAACAGGGGAAAATGCTTTGCTATGTATAATTATTAGAATTATACATTTAAATTAGATTACACAAAACATATACATATATACTGTATGTTTATTTATTTTATTTTATTTTATTCATTATTTTTATTTTATTTTATTTCATTTTAGCCCCTTTTCTCAGGTTTCCTAATTTTCACTTTTTTGCAGCTTTCATCATGCTAATGTTTCGGTCATTTCTTATTATCTTCTTATCTTCGTTTCCTTTGTTCCTTCCTTTTCTTCATTTTTGAAAGAAATCAAGCCAATTTGCTCAGGTTTCAAAGAGTTAAAGAGGGTAGTTGGTGGAGGATTCTCATGTCTTTACTTGTGAAACATTGCCAGGCTCGTTAGACAGGCTGTTACTTGTTAAGTTACACAATTGCAGAAGTGTTTCTAAAGAACTGACAGATGGGAGAGAAGCCTCAGGGCCAGCTGCTTGTTGCTTTATATGGGTTATTTAAAAAAAATCACAAACAAATGGCACGTACAATAATGTTTCATCTTTTTATCAGGAATATTGTTATTCAATTTGAACAGGTTTACATAATGCATATTCACAACAGGTATCAAACTTAACAAAACATATACAGTATATGACCAGTAACAAAGCATGAAATCCAATCACATCCTCCCTGTTCCTGTAACCGCAAATAACAGTTGGTATATCGTCAGTAGGATGGTTCTTCATCTCGTTAATAGTACAAAAATGACAAATGACCTGAAAGTCAGGCCTAATATTAAAAGTGAGGGGGAGATATACCTATGTAAGTGGCAGGTTAAGAATAATGGGGTATACACTGACAGAAAGCAACAAGCACAAAAAACAAACACAAAATTATCAGTTTAACTGAAAGCTCTGGTGGTATTTCAGAAAGGGGTCTCTAACCTTTCGGAATTTTTAATCTGAGTTATTAGTAGTGAATCTTTTCAATACATGAGCCAGCCACTGGGCATGGGTGGGCAGGGCAGCATCCCTCCATCTGATTGGAGCTGCCCATCTGGTCAGCAGAGAGGCAAAAGACAGTGTACAGCATTGAATCAGGGTCAGGTATACATCATCCTCTCCGGTGGTGCCAAAGAGTGCGACCGTAGGGTTGGGTTGCAGAGTCTAAGGTTTGGGAAACCTACTTGCTTTCGAGGCTCAGACATGTCCAATACATGCGAATAAGAGAAGCCTCAGCTCTTGATTATTTGTCACAGCTGGGGTTCACATCTGGGTAAATACGTGAAATCCTGACTTTAGACGAATGGACTCTGTGTGTGACCTTGAACTGTAAGAGACAGTGGCGGGCACAGAGAGATGACGAGTTAACCAGTTTGAAGGCAGATTCCCACGCACTGTCCGACAGTTAAGTGTTTAAATCTTGTTCCCAGGCATTTTTGATTTTGTCAAGGGGGGCGTGTCTGATCTCTGCTGACTTGTCATAGATGGTGGATATCAAATGTTTGTGTGACGAGTTTAAGAGGGTAGAGGAAAGGTCTGATTTACAAATACATGAAAAATGGATAGGTTGAACTAACTGTTTCATCTTGAAGTGAAGTGATTAAATTTTCCTATTACTGTTATTTTCCAATTACTCTTGACAACGGCGGCCCTCACTCTTGACTTTACACTTCTTTGCTGTGGTTATGTCTGCTACCAAGCAGGAAATATCTGCTGTAAGGTCATCTTTTGTTTGCTTGTTTACTGTCTGTCTATGAAAACACAGTTTTCGCTGCCAGCATAGCTCCTAATTGGTGCATATCTACAAACTGTATGATTGTCCTGTCATCGTGAGGTGAATGGGAAACAAAATATTAAGTGATCTTGATTAACCAGTATTATGTTAATCATATGGTATATTTTCAAAGACAAGCTGCGGGCTGTTTAAAATTGGTCTGTGGGCAACAATTGGCCCCCGGGCTGGACTTTGGACAAGGTGGGCCTAATGAGTCAGTAGTAAAGGTCATTTCAATCAGGAGAGACTTGTTTTTATAGTTAAAAAGAATATTTGTTAACATGTGCACGCAGGAATGAAAAACATGAAAAGTCTTTGATACAGCAAGTGGAGGTGAACGGGGTGGAGGAGGGTACAACAAGTCTGCCTAAAATGACAATTGACAGCAGCAGAGAGCAGATTTTAAATTTTGCAGTGGCATCCTGATTGGCTGATAGAAATCCTAGTTAAGTTTGATTGGATAACTGGAAGAATGAACACACATAGTCTGCTAATTAGAGGAAGCAGTGGGAGTGGGAGGGAGAGAATTGTGAATGGATGAGCACAAAGGAAGTCTTCCTGATTGAACTTACGCTGAGCTTCATTTGTCCAATAATTAAGCGGTTTATAAAAGAATCAAAACAGATTTATATTTTTCTGTCACTCAAAGCAGTTGATGAAATAACTGGCGATCTCATGTTCACTCTTATTTTCAACTCCTCTGTTTTCCTTTGTCTTCTGTCCCACTACACATTGTATTTTTTGTTTTCCATGCAACATTTCTCAGTTTCTTTCTCGCCTATATAGAGCATGTCTAAAATGTCTGGCCAGTGCAGTGTGTGCTCTCCCATTGCCAGACAGATCTCTATGTGTCTGCACAGCATAGAGATCATTGTGTGAAAACTATTAGAGCCAATAGTGTGTATTAGCCTTAGAGTTGAGTGATAGTATGATTTTTGTCTGCCTCTTTCATCACTCTTGCAGTTGCTCTAATCTGTATTCTGCAGGGATTTTTTACTTTAACAGGCTGGACATGAGAGACGTACTTAGACATGTCCTTACCATTAGAATACATATATTCTTATTTAATAGTATGAAGAGAAAATGGGAAATAGTTGACAGACTTATTTTACACAGGTGTGACGAAATAATATTCACAAGGGCTCTGTTCCATTTAGGTGTAAAGCCAACCTGCTCAAAGCCCTTTTAATAAGTCAAAATGTCTGCTGTTAGAAATGTCCACTGAATAAATGTATGCTAGGAAAAGCAACGAGATTAGACGTGAAAATTTGATTTATTTTTAAGTGTTCAAAAGTGATGGAAGACATACTATTATTTATCAATTTGATATTTTCATATAATGCTATTTATGAAACAGTTGTGTTTTTATATAGGCCATCTGTTTAAATAGAAATATATACACCTTGAAGCAAATTAGTGATCTTTGGCTCTGTTAATGAAACCATTGACTTTACTATTAATTTATTTTCTTCATAAAATCTTTTGTGCATTCATCTGCAATAATGCAAAAAGATAGTTGTGTGCACACCCCTATTTGTCCAGATGTGGGATACACACACCTAGAACTGCACTGGACTAAAAAACAGTGCATACATTCTTGTGCTTTTAACTTTAAATAGCCATATTTTTCACGTCTCGGGCTCAATAATTTAGTGATTTACGAGCTCACCTCTTGGGAGTGCACAGTGGAAGAACCTGTTAGGGAGCCCCAGGGGGAAAATTAGCTGTTCACACCCCACCTACTGCGTTGTGTTTTGTACGTGCCGCCTCCCAGTTTTCATGCTCATAGCAGACTATGCACAGCAGTGTTAATAGGCCTTTCTCACAGCAGATGTTTGACATAGTAGGTGTTATGCATGCTGGCTCTCTGGCTTACTGGGACAATCAAAGAGGGATCGTTAATGTACTTGTGTTTTTCCAGCTATGACAAGTCAAAGTGTCTGCTGTGAAAAAAGTACTACAGGTAACAGGAACAATCTGATTTTGAGGTGAACTGTCCCTTTAACAAACACAATCAAAATGTCTTGCTTCAATTTATTACTTATTTTTTGTTTTCTCTTTCTGGAGCTGTGCCACCCACATTGTTTTGTTTTCCAGAGGTGTTCTTCCATTTCATTTGTGCACTGCATTGTGGGAGAATAGTTTAGTGGTGACAGCACACTCAAAAATTCACTGTATCCAGTGTCTATAAACTCTGGTTCGAGTATACTTTATTTTGTCCAGTTTTCAATGTGAACACACTATAGATCCAAACCCTGCTCAGAATTTGTGTGTCGTATGAATTTTTTGGGCAGTTTTACTTATTTACTTATTAGTTATCAGACGAGTCAAATATATTGAATATCAAATGCATCAGTAACTAATATTTATTGATGAGAACTGAAATATTACATGTATGAATTACATTTTAACTTGCTTTATTAACTGATTGATAATAAGGGGGAAATAGGGCAGGGTTGTCCAAACGTTTTTGAATGGGGGACACATTAGATAATGTGAAAATACCTGAGGGCCAGCAAGCCACAACCCTTTCATCTTTCAGTAAGTATTCCACTTTCCATCTCTCCTAAAAGCAGCGGCCCTCACTGTTGACTTTCTGCTTCTTTGCTGTGGCCATGTCTGCTACCTATCAAAAAATGTCTGCTGTTAGAGAACCGTTTGCTTGGTTATTGTCCATTTATGAACACATTAGTTCTGCATGCACAGTTCCCACTTGGTGCATGTCTACAAACGGTATGATGGTCCTGCCATCATGAGTTGGATAGAAAAAAACACAAAATGATCGTGTTTGACTAATATTGTGTGGTGGATGATATAATATAGTTTGCACAACAAGCCGGGGGCCATTTTAAATTGGTCTGCGGGCCACAGTTTGCCCCTGGGCCAGACTTTGAACATGCCTGTTGTAAGGTAAAGATCTGGAGCTGCTCCATAGAAAATGAATGGGAGCCTGATTTTGTGTTTTCTGTTTGTGTTTCCTCTTTATACCCAAATAAGCCCTATTCTATTGTAGCGTTCTCAGTTCTGAATCAGAAAATGTGCCCATATACTCAGAACATTCCCCTGCATGCCCTCGCTGTCTTGTAGAACATAATTTCCAATTGTCTAAGGAGCAGCTTCAGACTTTGTACTTTATGACAGGGGTCGACAACCTTCACTATCAAAAGAGCCATTTTTTATCAAAAATAATTTAAAGCTGCAAAACATGTTAAGCATTATAATGAGGGTAACACAGCCAATGAAATCTAAATTAGGTCTAAATGAGCGTTCAGTAATATGTTTTACCACCAAGTGGCACTGCAGTGGGCTATTTATGATTATTGGGACCTTTAACTTTGCAGAATTGGTGGTAAAAGCAAACAAGCCTCTTCACGCACAATTAAAGGTAGGGTTTGGAGGATATTCCAGTTGCTGTTTGTAAACACACATTCAAATTTGGCCCCTCCTATCAGGCTCAACTCTCCCGGGTGTATGGAGCCCGGAGGTACGGAAGAAGGCTTCACAGAAGAGGTTCAGGCAAGGCTCGTGCTGGTGCACGCTCGGACAAGCTCGGGTATGGCACCTGCACTCTCTCATGTGCTGGGGAAATCTCCGCCCAGAAGCGGTCTGAGCTCACAAAAACATCAAAATACAGTTAAAGGGCAGGAGCTCTGCAAACAGCGTCACCACCACACATGAGTAGAAGCCCATAGATGATTATTAAAGCAGGATTTTATTTGTAGCTATATGTCCACATTTTGTTTTGTTTGAAAATCCTCCAGATCCTACCTTTAAATTCTGTTTCTTCCAAGCTTTTCCTTTTCTG
Organism: Epinephelus lanceolatus; assembly: GCF_041903045.1. Classification (NCBI taxonomy): domain Eukaryota; kingdom Metazoa; phylum Chordata; class Actinopteri; order Perciformes; family Serranidae; genus Epinephelus; species Epinephelus lanceolatus. The sequence continues at coordinate 27,977,400 of NC_135734.1, read as the reverse complement.
GATTTGGAATCCATAGCGAGCCAAGCAAGGGAGACATATAAGACTAGGCTACTGTGGCTACTGCTATTGAGATTTGGCAAAATGTAGAGGAAAAGGCCCTGGGCTGGAGATGATTGATGCATATCTTAATTGCCAAAATGTTGTATAGGTCACACATTCCTACAATTGGAGAATGTCAGAAGCACTTAAGGCCTACAGCACTGATAAATGAAAATTAAAATGTAAAAAAAAAATAACTGTTACGAATTTTTTTACCATCCCCTGGAGAGGGGCTACAGAGTCGCATGTGGCTCCAGAGCTGCAGGTTGCCAGCCTCTATCCCATGACATGACAAATCTGAGTAGTTTTTGGATTTGACCAAAAGAAAAACATGTATAAATTATGAAAATATATGTAATTCCCCTTTAAGCTTATTTATGGTTATGATTACATTTGCATTTGATTATTTCAGATGGTGGTGTATGGTTGGCTTTATATAATCACTGCTTAGTCTCAGGCTGTTCATTATCTGTTTTGTAGATGGATGCACATTTTAAGAATGTACTTCTTTACACTTGAAGAAAGGACAAAATGGAGCTGTTGTTATTTGTAGGTGTTTATGCAATGATCTAACTGGTGTGGCCCACTTGACATCAAATTGCAACTCAGTCTCATTCTGAAATTGCTGAAATCGGGCGCTTGGGCAGTGACTTGCAGCATCAGATACTGACGAAAAAAGCTTTCCTTGAACATCAGCATGATACACGGCTGGTCAGTGTTATAGCTTAATGGCGCTCAGCAGGGTCAGGATGAAACGCGACGGGACAAGAATGAAGGTTAAAGAGGTGTAAGTCCAAGCGGGGCGGGCAGGACAGGTGGTGGATGGGTCCAACAAACACCACCTTTCAATTTCAATCAATCAATCAATTTTATTTATAAAGCCCAATATCACAAATCACAATTTGCCTCACAGGGCTTTACAGCATACGACATCCCTCTGTCCTTAAGACCCTCACAGCGGATAAGGAAAAACTCCCCAAAAAAAAAAACAAAAAAAAAAACCCTTTAACGGGGAAAAAAAATGGTAGAAACCTCAGGAAGAGCAACTGAGCAGGGATCCCTCTTCCAGGACGGACAGACGTGCAATAGATGTCGTACAGAACAGATCAGCATAATAAATTAACAGTAATCCGTATGACACAATGAGACAGAGAGAGAGAGAGAGAGAGAGAGAGAGAGAGAGATGCAGGTAATGACAGTAGCTTACAACAACATTAATGAAAGTAATAATATTATAGTTATAGTTCTGGCTACTGTGGTACAATATGTTGAAAGTATGTATTAATATCTGACAGTATACATGTGTGACAATAGTCATATGTGTATAATAACAGTAGAAGTATGACTAATGACTAATGATGGCAGCAGCAGCAGGAGGCATCTGGCAGGACCACGGCAGCAGCACAACCACACACGTCACACTGTCCAGGCACCGCTGCGATATGAGTTAATCTGAGAGACAGTGGAGCACAAAGGCTCCGGAGAAGAAGCCGAGTTAGTGACATCCAGAATGGCCGAGTTAGCAAGATGCAGTAATAGGATGAGAGAGAGAGAGAGAGGGAGAGAGAGGGAGCCCGGTGTATTATAGGGGGGTCCTCCGGCAGACTAGGCCTAAGTCAGCCTAACTAGGGGCTGGTACAGGGCAAGCCTGAGCCAGCCCTAACTATAAGCTTTATCAAAGAGGAAAGTCTTAAGTCTAGTCTTAAATGTGGAGACGGTGTCTGCCTCCCGGACCGTAACAGGAAGATGATTCCACAGGAGAGGAGCCTGATAGCTGAAGGCTCTGGCTCCTGATCTGCTTTTGGAGACTTTAGGGACCACGAGTAACCCTGCGTTCTCAGAGCGCAGTGTTCTGGTGGGATAATATGGCACTATGAGCTCTCTAAGATATGACGGAGCTTGACCATTTAGAGCTTTATAAGTTAACAGTAGGATTTTAAATTCAATTCAATTTTACAGGGAGCCAGCGCAGAGAAGCTAAAACAGGAGAAATATGATCTCGTTTCTTAGTTCCTGTTAGTACACGTGCTGCTGCATTCTGAATTAGCTGGAGAGTTTTTAAGGACTTACTAGAGCTACCTGATAATAGAGAGTTACAGTAATCCAGCCTTGAGGTAACAAAAGCGTGGACCAATTTTTCTGCATCTTTTCGGGTCAGGATAGGCCTAATTTTCGCAATATTACGCAGATGAAAAAATGCAGTCCGTGAGGTTTGCTTTAAATGAGAATTAAAAGACAAATCTTGATCAAATATTACTCCGAGGTTTCTTACAGTAACCTTCTTACCTTTCACCCGGGAGAGTGGTGTTCGTGTCCAAAAAGAATTTAAAGCCAAACCCTGTTCTTTTATCCTAAACCTAAACATGTGCTTTTGCTGCCTAAACCCAACCACATGCTTTTGTTGCCCTAAACCCAACCACATGCTTTTGTTGCCCTAAACCCAACCACATGCTTTTGTTGCCCTAAACCCAACCATGTGCATTAGTTGTTCGAGGAAAACAACTGTGGTGTTGTACCGACGTAGTGCTTTTACTTTGAAAGAGACTGTATGTAAATGGCAATATATATTATAATTACTGCTTAGTCTCAGGCTGTTTATTATCGGTTGTGTAGATGGATGCACGTTTTAAGAATGGAGCTGTTGTTATTTATAGGTTTTTATGCAATGGTTTTACTGGTGTGGCCCACTTGACATCACAATGTGGCCCATAAACTAAAATGAGTTTGACACCCCTGCTGTGGTTGTCTTCTGTAGCTGGCCTGCAGTATCTCACACAGGAGAGCAGCGGTCAGCCCTGTATAAAAAACACTAAATTTATGCCGATGACAAATCCCACGTGGCTCTGCAGAGATAAATAAAGCCCAAACTAGATTCTTCCTCTGCTCTTCTGTTGCCTGGTGAGCGTGAACGCGCCTGGCTCCACGCGCTGCTGAGGAGAGAGCTAGAGAGGGAGAGCTGTCGTCGTGGACGCGCCGGGGCTGTGTGTTGGTGTTGGTGGTGTTGGTGGTGGTGGTGTATATGTGGGAGCAGGAGGAGAGACTCTGCAGTGTCTTGGCAGCTGCATTAGTGCATCTCCCACCGTCCGCGATGCCTCCGCGGCCAATGCCTGCCTCCTCCGCGTCCACTTGACAACACAAGCCGATACCATGAACTCGTCGGGAAACTGAGCCGGACGTTCACACCGAGCTAGCTGTATGCCCATGAGACGGTCCGGAGCGCTTCATTCACGCACAGAAACCCCGTGACGAGAATTGTTAATGGAAAATGGCGATAGGCAAAAGGTCTTGCAGCATCGTCTGCTTGGTATCTATCCAGATTATCTTGATTTTCAGCGCATCGTGGCCTGGAGCAGCGGGGCTCACATTCCCACAGCAATACACGTAAGTAACGGTTCCCCTGATTGAAAACATACCCGGGCTCGTGATGGGGAGACAACTTTGGGCTTGTCCACTCAGCCCCGGTGTCAAGAGATACTTCAGCCATCCTGTTTTATTTTTCTGCTGTTACATAATTGGACAGTGTTGGCGATTACATCAATGTAAAGGCTCAGTGCTGTGTAAGGTGTAGTCCACAGTATGACTGGGCATTGCTATATCACTTAGATTCACATTTGGACATCACATTTAGTGCCTCACTTAAACAGAAAAGCTCCTTTTAAATCAACTTGGCTTTTAAATCAGATAAAATGTGCAGTTTCTGGACAGTAATTTAGCCATATGAGTATTTTTTAATTATCTAAACACCGAAAGCCGAAGATCCACTGTCTCACATCAGATGTCTGTGTTTATGTGATGCAAAATGTCTGTCATCACTGTGTTTTAAAAAGGTGTTTTCACCCTGACACTCACTTTAAAGTGATGCCAATGAAGTTCTAGGTGAGGGCTGCTGGTTAAAGCAGCGAGAGGCTCATTGTATTTGACAGGCAACATTAAGTCAGTGTGCAGTTGTTGTGAAACTGAACAGAGCTTTTTTTCAGCATCGTGCGCCGCTGCTAGATTTTTCCATGCAGGCTTTCAAGTTTCTGTATCTTGTGAGACACTCCTGAGAAAATCAACAGTGCAGTAATAGCTCCTAGTAGGACTGCATGTTCTGTAACACTACTAGTAGGCCTATTAAAGAAGAAAGGTGTGGTTTTACTGTGAATTCCTGCTTTAATATTAACATTTTTTCTCTATTTTTTAATCAATCCCATGCTTTCTTCTTAATTATTAACCTTTAACCCATTGCTGTTAAGTACAGCTGGCACTTAACTTGAGACTACAGTTATCTGGGCCCACCTCCAGGCTCCGCAATCAGGCTGCTCTAGAGGGAGGAACAGGCCAGATGGTCCACTCATCTTCGGGGCACACAGTGAGGCATTTCTGGCCAATCACAACTGGAGATTCGAGGTGTATTTACCAATTAGGAAAGGGGTCTATAAATCAGGGAGGTGTGGGGGTGTGTGTATATGTGAGTGTTTTTATGATGAATTGGGTTATTTCAAGTATAGGGTATATAGACATTGCTTTCTCCACCTCCTCCTCTTCCTTCTCCTCCTCCTCCTCCTCCTCCTCCTTCCCTCCTTTCCGCTGATTTTTCTGCTGAGTGCTCTGAAACAGCTACGTAGCCCTCTGCCCTGGGTCTCTTCATGTAAGCTAAATGAAGCAGAATCGCTACGCTGAAGAACAGCATCTCTTTCCAATTAAGAATTAATACTGCAGCAGTGAGGATTTATTCCCCTTCGCCCTTTTCACTCCCGCCCCTTCTGTCTTGACTCTGTCTGTCTCCTGCTTTGTGTCTCTGCATAGAGATGGACGGATAGATAGATAGATAGATAGTAGATAGTAGGATGGATGGATGGATGGATGGATAGATAAATGGATAGCAACCCTGTGTCCTACACATTATGCTCATATACTACTTAATTGCTCTCCAAGTACGTTGTGAAGGAAATGTAATTGCTGCCTTGATTAGATTCACTGGCAGTGTTTTTTTTCCAACCCAGGAAGTGTGATGTCTTTATACTTCACAGAGCAGGACTTAGATTCTGGAGATGGGAGTTTGCATCCTGTTTTCCTCATGTTTTTAGGTTTAGGCCACTAAAGCACAGGGTAGAGAAAAGATCACAGTTCTGCCAAAGGGCTGTACCTAATGATTTTTTTTTTTTTTTTTTTTTTTTTTTTTTAACCAACTAATGTGATGATCTTTTTTGGATTAATCCGGTGTAGGAGCTGAATTATGGGGGGGGGGGGCACAGTTAGTACAGGCACAACTCCTCAAAAGGGCTTTAGTTTTTCAGATACCCCTTCCCGGGATAGAGCAAAACAAGGCCATGTTTTGATATGTCCCCTGCATGAAATGGATTGTTGTAACAAAAATATTTTATACAGCAAAAAGTTATGAAACTGTTAAATATACTGACTCATCATAGACTCACATAGGTAAAAAAGTGCAGAATAAAACCACTGGGGCTACCTAATCTCTTGTAATTTTTCATCTATTGCTTGGATTTAGTTCAGATTTGCACAGATATCTGCCGTACACCTCAAAGTAATATGAATATCAAAATAAGCATTTATTATAAAACTAGAGGCTTTTACATGCAAAGTTGTTGTAGTCAGAAATTTCACACAGACACCTTTTTTAAAAGACACATACTTTTATTTAAGGTTATTTATGATGGTATATTGGCACAATCCAGGCCATCATCACACTGATTAAGAAACTTCGCACAAAAACAATAAAGGGGGTGTTTTTTCTGTCTTTTATACTTTTGGAGATATATATCAAAAATTAAATTTTAAACCCATTAAAAGCCATGGCGCCCCTGATCCAGTTGTTCTCTAACTGGTAGGCGAACCTGTTACTATAACTTTAAAAGTGTTGTAAAATTCATTCCAACAAAATGATGTGAAGATCAAAGCATGTCAGGTTTTTACAAGGAAGGAGAGAAAAGCTGGTGATGCTCGTCCAGTATCATCAAGTCAGATCTGAAATATGACAAAGCCTGTCATGCTCTTGAGATCACTGTCAGTGGAGTGGGAGAGCCTTGTGTCTTTTGTGTGTGATAAATATTTAGTGTTTTACATTTGCACTCCAATAACTCGTGAGTAACACACATGAAAAGAAACACTCCAGATAAGGTTATATGCTCATTTAAATAAAATCTGTTAAATCAGTTTGCTTTTCTAAATGGAGGCATGAAAGATACCGTTTGAGAACCACTGGATGAATTCTCTGTAAAAAATAAATAAATAAATAAAAAAATAAAAAGCCCAGTGGGAATTTTTCAAATGACTTCTTTCTTAGGATCAACACACCAAAACCCAAACGTACTCAACCTACAGTTACCTAAAACAGAGTGGAGCGGTAGATCCTCACATTTTGGCATTTTTGCTTCATATCTGATTTGAACCTAATTATTATTATTAATGTTGTCTGCTGTTGATTACTTTCCAACTAATCTATTAATTATTACAGCACTACTTGTTTTTTTGTTGAATATTAAAAAAGTCTTGTAGTTCAAACCGGTGGTGACTTTTCAATTTAATTAAGTGCTTTGAGTTGCCTAAATATGACAATAAAAATGTTAATCACACTTAAGTTGTACAGAAATACATGAAATGACTTAATGCACGTCTTGAAGAAGGCAGAGCCCAAAATGTCTGTTGGTGTTGCCAATAATTTGATTACAAGACTGAGAGTCTATGGCAGTGATCCGTACCTGGCAGCTCACAGTGGGGTGCCAGGTGGCCCGCTGAGCATTTTCCAACTCAAACTGAGAAGAAATTGGTTCACACTTTTTTTTAAACAACAAATGTAAATAAAATGACAGAGTGCGTAAAAATTAGGGATGACCCAGTCAATTTTTTTTGCCCAGATCCAAGTCACTTAATAGAGACTATTTTCTGATACCCAGTCCTGATCCGATACTTTTATTTTCCTAGGTAATACAGCTGCACAGTGAACACTTCAGAAGAACTTTGTAATAATTTAAATCAATCTTGTGTATATTCATGACAATGTAATGGCTCTGCAATACATTAAGAAAAGTCTCTGCATCCAAGTTAGTCCTTAATGTTCTTTTATTTACTATTATTTTTTCAAACTAATAAACAAAATCTACAAATAACAAGCCCTTTTTGTGATGTTTTTGGCCTCGTCGCTGTCGTGAGGGAATCTCTCTGTCCCTTTATGAGTGTATTCTCCAGTGTTGGTTCTTTGGTGCAGCCTGGCCTGAGTTAGCCTACCTCAACAAACTTTATCCCACTGAGTGTTAATTTTCCCTGTCCGTGCCTCTTTTGCGCTGAATAGCCTGCATTGATATATTATTCTTATTGGCTTTTTGCTTGCGGGGCTTTTGTTGCACTTGCAGTGGTGTAGCAAGTGTGACTGTGGTAAGCTCAGTACTGATGTCCGTCTCTTCCACTCACAGTGAAACACCTTTCGCCATGGATGTAAACAAAATGCAAGAGACCCTCACACTGAGCTGGAATGAAACAACTGCTTATAACTTTGGTAAATAACATAAATAAACAGTCTCATACTGCTTTTTGTTGTCGTTTATGGCGTGTGGAGTTTCGCTGTGGGCAGGGCTCAGCCCTTGCTCTTGCACACACATAGAGTGGAGGAGAGAAAGAGAGCTGGAGAGCTGATGACAGCTGCACTCACTGCATTGCTGTTCATGGAGGCTTTGCGAGAAAAACACCTGTGTGACACCTGATGAAAAGCAAATGATTGGATTGGGCTGGGCTCTATATAGCTCGTTAAAGCCGATCACAATCATTTGAAAATTGCCTTGATCAGCCTTGAATCCCTCCAAAAAAACCATGAAAATAGAGCTTATTTATAAATATTTGTATGTTAATTATTAATGTTTATTTTACAAAAATGGTCCCCAGGCAAAGTAAGTTAAGTGTCCCTGATCAATGGCCATGTGAGCAGAGACTCTACAGCTGTCCTTAAAAGAAATGCTGATCTGAATGTTTATTGTGTTCACCGTATTAGTGTAGTGTTTTAGTATGCTGACATTTGTTAACTTCCACCACACCAAGCAGAGCTGAGGCTGATGAGAATTAGGGTTGGGTACCGAAACTCGGTACTTTTTGTACTTGGTACCGATTCACGTCGGTACTACCGAGTACCGATTCACTTAAAATGAAACGGTGCCAAATTTTGGTACCTGAGGTGGAGGCGGAGCGAGAGCGCATGACTCGCACCTCAGACTCAGCAACAATGGCGACAAAAACAATGTGCAGACAAAAATTAACGTGCAGCACTGTTCCTAAATGTTCTCAATAAAATGTTGAAACTGAGAAGTTTAGCTATGGGCCCGTGCGTCCAAATTCACACCCGTTCTTCTCTGTGGATTTTCTCCACGACATAGCAAGATGCCACGCATATCAGCGGAAACAGCAGAATTGTAGCTTTCCGACAAGGACAAGCACTTGTCGGTAATCCAATGTTTTCACAGCGAAAAATTACAATAAAATGATGTATAACAGAGCTTTCATACAGCTTTGCACACACATTACTCTTGGATGAATTACTTGTGAACGCAGGCTCGCACAGAAATGCCACGCATATCACATGAAAGCACAGGACCACACACATCATTGTGCTGTCATCCCATCACGCTCTAAATACTGATCAATTGTCTACAAAATAAAAACTTGACGAATTTCTTTACAATCCATTATACAGATCTTGTTATCAGTCACTTCATATAGTGAGGAATATCGTATCTTACCACGTCTTAGGCTTGCATGTGTTTCTCCCTGTCTATCCACATTTGTAGTCCAGCTTTCAAGATGCAAATATCTCCATATTGTCCAGTTGACACTCCATCAAACTTTGTATGACAAGACCAGCCATTTCACCTTTGCGCACCCAGACAACTGCAGCCTAATTATGCATGCGTGACAGGGCCGTAGTCACCATATACACTGAGGGGGACATGTGCCCCCCCACCAATGCCCAAAATGTCTCCCCAATATATAACTGAAACTGAAAAACAAATATTATCTTGGAGGACATCATTGCACTTGGTTGACTATTTTTCTATGATCTTAGATGTAAATATTGCATGTTTCTTTCAGATAAAACACATTTTTGACTTGTGAATGAGTCAATGGAATTTCTTGCAATAATGAAAAAATACTGGCAATCATGTCCGCCTGGCACAAACCACATGTTTTGGACAGCTGTGAAGTGACAGAATGTCCCACCATCATGGTTCTTATATTGCCAGATTCCAGAGAGTCTCCCCTCTTCATATATGGTAGAATATGTCTTTTTCCAACTTGCTATGCTGAGATACATGTAAAAATGTAAGAATTTAGGCACACAGCTTTGTTTTTTCATTGATATAAAAATTAATATAAAACACAGGCACATAGAAGAACATGAAATGATGGCAAATCTGGTTAGCCCAGATTGTCCTGAAAAAAAACAAACAAGATATAGCATGTGTATGTAGCCTTTATAATGACTGTGATATGAGCTTAAAAGTAAAGGCAGTAAAAATACCCCAAAAAGGCCTAGGGCCCATAGGGTTAAAAGTACCGAAATAAGGTACCGTTTGGTACCGTTACCGAATTCCAGATACCGGTACCGGTGCTGTATCGGTTCAATTATGAACGGTACCCAACCCTAATGAGAATGTCATTATATTTGCAGGTATTTGGTCATAAACCAAAGTATTGGTTTAACAGTTGTAGAGACATTTCATTCAAAACCTCATGGTGATACTAGAAAAAATTCAGATGATCACCAAAGTCATTAGGATTCATCCTCTGGGGGACATGAGCGTCTTCACTAAATTTTATGGCATTCCCATCAGTAGTAGTTGAGATATTTCAGCCTGAGACAAAGTGATGTACAGACTGTCATCCCTGGAACCAGGCCGCTTGTTTGCTGAAAATATAATACAGACGGCATTATGTGTCCCACAAAACATACTTGCTATTGCAAATTAGTTGTATATGAACAGATTTTTTTAGAAGGCTACAGTGTGGTGCCACATGGATGGATATATAGTGAGCTGTAGTGTAGATAGATAGATACAGCACATACGTATAGCTGTAAACGTCTGCTCCCTCTGCTTCTTATACTCCACCTATCACTCTGCTGCTCCACCCTCTCAACCTCTCGCTCTCTCTGCTGTAAGTGAATATGGGTCACATCACATAGTGCTTCTCTCTATCTCATCCCAGGGGTGTGTGAGTATAGCAGGTATCAGAGTAGCGGCACAAGCGCGTTGTGCTGCTCAGCCGCTTCATCGCAGCACTGCGATACAGAGTTTTCTGATGTCCCACAGGGCTGGAGAGGAGAGGAAATGGAGCACACAGTAAAAAAACTTGGTATTGTTTCAGCCGCACTGACTCACACAGTCAGAGCTGCTCCGCAGTTTCTGTGGGCTACAGTCATGTAACAAACCTGATTTATGCACACAGTAGGATTTTTTACATCGCTTTGCAAGGGCATTTATAATTAATCTGTGATGCAACAAGCTTGTTGATTCTAGTCTTTTAAATATGTCCCAGCAACCAAAAACAGCCTGGGTCAAAAGTCTGATAATGTCATATGTTTAGGACCAGAGTCTCACAATGTGACTGCTGCTATAAACCGCATCTACAAATCCAAACATGCCATGAAATTATGCAGAGAGGAGTAGATATTGAACTGTTTGCAGTGGTCATCAGACTGGTTTAAAAAAAAAAAAAAAAAAAAAAAGGCGACTATTGTTAGTTGTTACGGTGACAACATATGTCAGCGTCCATGAAGTATGTGACACTCGCTAGTTTGAGATCTCCGTTTTGGCCTACCATAAATGCTATAACAGTGTTTTCCTTTTGTCTGTCTCTTGATGGTGCTCTTAATGATTTTCATTATTATCATTATCTGTGTGTCCTGGTGTGTCACAGAGCCAATGGTCATAACTCAAGCGAAATCTCGCCGACGTTTGATATTAGAGACGTGGATAACAGCCAAACATCATCAAACACTGTGATTCTCTTACGTACCGACAGAAATATGAAGCAGTTAAATCAGTCCTCAGTCAGTCTTTGACAGATGATGTGGAACTGAAGGGCATTTTGAGTTTAATTGCCATTTTGTAGGTATTCTGCATTTTCTCTGTGTTCGCTTGTATGTTAAAAAATATAGCTGTAAATAGCTGGATGCTAAAGTAACTATATTGAATGAGAAAATGGGGCAGGACTAGATAAATTTACTTCTTCCTACTTCTTTTTGAACAGGTGAATCAGGTGATTCTTCATTTTCACTATGAATGTTGTCAGTGACTTTTATTCCATGACAAAATTGCAACAACAACATAAAGAAAAATCATTGACAGCAAAAAAAATATGTTTATTATACCACGACAAGTTATACCATCAGCTGGTCAACCGATGTTGGATCAAAGGAGCCATATCTTTTGAACCAGTCACATTAGCAATTAACCCTTCTTGTTCTGTTAACATATTGTTAAATTCGACGTAGCCCAGTGCCCACGGTAAACATCTGCTCCTTCTCGAAGATGATTTATGAATTGTAACGACTCATAAATGGACACTAAATCATTTAAGAACTCAGCCTCTACAAAAAAGTTGGCATTATAGGGTTGGAACGGTGTGAGATTTTCACTGTATGATAATCGTCTTAGAAAATGTCGCTGTATCATGGTATCATGGTATGGAATTTATTATTCATTATATATATTGTTATCAATCATAATGACCCTTGAAGAAATGAAAACAGACACGTTATTTTTGGTTGAATAAACATTTTATTACTACAATTGAAACTTGAATCCATGTTGTTCATGTAAGTACGTGTAAAAAGTGTCCCACTGAGAATAACTAAAATAAAGGGGAGATTCTCCGTCCAGTTGCATTTTTTTTTTTACAATAGTAGATACGCAAATGTCCATGGTATGATGACCATCAACTTTAATATCACAGTACACAATAAAACTGATATATTGCTGCAATCTGCATTAGCATGTAGCTAGCTATGAGGTGATAGGTTAAAAGAGAGATGGTTATGGTTAGGGTAGTGTCTTTACTTACTTTTTACTCTGGCGCTCATGTCACCAGGTTACAGCAGCCACACATGCCGCGTGAGCAGCGTGGCTCGGCTGCAGCTCATCTAGAGATTTAGAGCTTCGCCTATTTTTTCCTTGTGAAGCATGCGGTTTTCAGCAGAAGTAGACAGTGAAAATGACATATGGACATGATACCAGCAACATTACACCTTTCACTGGTTTTAGTTTTTTGTAGCTCTGGAGTATGTCACTGACCTTCCAACACTTCCTGTTTCCTTCCTCTAGCATTTCTGTGGACAGAATCCATTAAGACAAGCCATTTCTTGTGGCTGTTATATGAGGCAACCTCATTGTGGAAAGACATAGGCTGGCAGGCAGTGCCGCTATCTGTGTGAACACCACGTTAGGGAGCCGCAGCAGTGCAGCGAGGTAGCCGTTATGCACAGGTGGAGGTAGGCAGTGTGGTATGGGATAGGGCTACATCTTTTCACTTATAAGTGGGGCTGCCCCCGACTAAGAATATTCCAAGTCGACCAATAGTCATCATTTAGGGCCATTAGTCGACTAGTCGCCTGCATGTTTACGATATTAATTTAATTATTAAATGATATATTTTGGGCGGGGCAACACAATGGTTTGAGTTGAAGGTGTGAGAAAGAAAAGTATCAGTAACATTGTTAACACTGTGCTACATTACAGAGAAATACAAAACCGTACTAATGAACCTTCATTAATATAGGCCTATATTTAATCTACAAGTGCATGTCACTGAGCGAGCCGCCTGTTAATGACGCTGTTGGCAAAGCAGTAATGATTGTGCTAAGTGGCTAATGAGCATGTAGCTACTTACACGTTTCAGATCATACGTCATGTTTGTAGTCGATGAATGATAGGCAAATGTTTACATATCACCTTGGGTTCGTCCTTCACCTTCTCAAAATGATCCCACACTTTGGATTTCCTGCCCGCCATGTTATTAACTAGCCAATGTCATGACTGCAGGTACCAGCCCTGTAAATTACTCCTGTCTGACTGCTGAGCATGGCCTCTTCCTGTGTCTCTCCTTTCAACTGAAATTCCCATGCGGTCCAGTCATATAGGTTTTGATTTATTTTAACAAGGCACAGCTCCTAATAGAGTTTGGTTTTTTTTTTTTTTTTGCAACTAAGCGACCAGTGAAATCTTGCCGACTAATGACCGCTCTGGTAGACTAACACTTGGTCGTCTATTAGGGAGCAGCCCTACTTAAAAGGGAATCACATCTTCAGGTTTAGTGAATTAAAAAGTGGATAACTGCTACTTTTGGCCTCATGTTTATTCACTATAACGTCATGTCTTAGCAGGGTTTGGTGGGTTAGTCTTGTAGGCTACATGGTTACGATATGTTGGGGCATGTCCTGTAGGCTGTGGCTGCAGCATGTCGCGTAATGGTCACAGTTCTTTGCAGTGACAGCGGTACATATAAACATGGCTGCTGTACTGACCATACAGCTATGTTGATTTCAGTGGGAATGTCCATTCTACTCTCATTATTATTTCTGTAGTTTGAAGTTGGACTGATTTCAATCTTGTGAATAATCTTCTAACTTAATTTGTATCTACAAGTCATCTTTCTTTAATTTTTTATCAGAGATACTTTTATGTGTTAATTGTGTGAGAATCACACGATGCTGACTCACCATTGTTCTGCGTAATGTTTTATATTTGGAAATGTGTCTCTGTTGCAAGAAAGAGCTGCTCGGTTATCATTTCCACAAACATTTTCATTTAATCAGCCGAGGTGGTCGTCAGGGCTGCAGTAATCACATTAACACATCGGTCCGTGACAGATTGGTGGAAAATTAAGCAGAATGACAACAAGACCATGAATTTGAAGGGGTTTTTCTAAACAAAAAAAATACATGTATTTCATACCTTTGCAGTTGTCGATAGGGAGAGAGATAAAAGTCCTGCCTGCTGCAGCTGCTGCTCTTTTTCAGAGAACTCGTCACTTTTTTCTTCTGCTTCCTTGACTGCCTCAAGCTGAAAATAATTTCACTTTTAAATAGTGCTGTGCTTGTCGAGGACACTTTGTCAGGCATTCAGTCATATCTTCAGTGGGCCTTTACAGTGATAGTCTTGATGTTGCTAGAGTTAAAAAACAAAGCTTACGTCTTAATCTTAGAAAGTCAAGCGTGCGTAGTCATGCGAAGTCTTTTATTTATGTTCAGCTCATAATATAATAAAAAAATGGGTGAAACAAATGATGTTCAGATATAGGGTCCTTATTGTGAAGAATGTGTATCGGTTGATCTGGACAGTGGAGTTGAGATTTGTGTCTCCTCCAACACTAGAAACAAGCCCAACAAGACTTTAATCTGCAATGTTGTCTTGTAACTCTGCTGGGAGCTGTCTGACTCATAATGAATCGACTCTCGGGGCACTTACAGGATCCAGGGCAATTTTCTGGGTATTGAGATTTATTTCCTGGTTGGAACTAATTTAAGTAGAAAGCTCAAATAAATGTTTCACTCACCATAAAGTCTTCTCGAATCCATCTGGCTAGACTGAGCAGCAGGATTGCATCTTTAGCCGGTGAATGAAGGTTGAACCAGTGAAGTGAGGCAGGTGAACAGAGGGAGATGTGAATCTTTCTGTCTGGGCATGGAGTCTAGTTTTTAGTCTTTCAAAGCATGTATACATCTTAAGCAATAATGTTCCCCGTGGCTAATAGCACACGCCTCAACATGGCATTGATGCACTGAATACGCAGATACTACTTCGTCTCATACTGCAGGCTGCTGCTTTTGTTCTGACAGGTTGTGTAGGATTGTGTGTGTGCTGCTTTGAAATTGGGATGCGATTATGATGTTTTAAACTGAGAGCACATTCAGCAAGAACACATGCAGAGCACATGCTGTTTTCCATGGTGTACCAGAAACAAGTTCCATTGACCCCTGATCCTATGAAATGAAGTTTAAGGTTCATTAGAGTTAAAGATTCGCAGTCAAATGATCAGTTAAGGTGGTTTCATACTGTTCATCTGACCTGAGTTTAAGTTAAAGCTAGAGTGCATAAAAATGAACGTCAGCTATATTCAAGCCCTCGCCAAGTGAGTTCACACAATGCTGATCAAGCCTATGACAGACAGGGGAAGGTCTCTGTATTTCTCCGTATACCAAAGTTGTGGTGTCTGTGGCGACTATCCTGCTTTACTGCTTTCAGCTTTGTCAACCAGCCAGAGCAAAAGGGGGGAGAGATTAATTCATTTATTCCACATGAAATTAATGTCTTTTTCCATTTGGCTTTGCTTTTGGTTTTGTTTTCTCGAAGCTTCATTCATATGTGCATGATTCTGATGTTTTCTTCTGGTAGTCTGTATGTTGAGAGTTTGAAATAAAGATTTTTTTCTTCTTAAAGAATGGAAGGCGAGTACTGCAGCGACTGAGCAGCAGCTAGGATATATGTCAGAAGCTGTGGTGGAAAATCCTTAGAACTGTCCAAGAAAAGTTTTCTGATGTGGATGCTCCACATATAAAAGAAACTCGGCATTCAGAGGAAGGATGAAAGTAAAAAAGAGTGCTCTTGGTGACGGGGGGAGATGCAGCGAGCTCACCTGCAGGCGTACGTTGTAAGCGTTCATCAATGGTGTTTGTATAATTACTCTCACTGCCAGAGGGGGGAGACAAAAGCTCTGAACTCCAGTGATTAATTCATTGGGGAACTGACCTATTTACCAAACAAATATTCCACACTGATGTTGGAATCAGTGAAAGTATTGGAAAATCTTTGGTTTAATTAGTCAGGCTTAAACATTGATGTTGCCACGGTGACTCACAGCTGAAACCCCACTTGTGATTGGTTGGCTAAGTAGTTAACATTATACAGGCTCCAAAAATTCGATTGCCTTCTGCATTAGAAAGCCCTGCACTTTGAGTGAAGATAGCAGAAAACAACTGTTATACTTCCACCTTACAGCCTCACCATTTACTTAAATCTGGCATTGTTCATGAGCAGTACTACTCAGCCTGTGAAAACAGTTGCATTATGTCCTCTGTGGCTCCAAAGTGAAGAGAAAGAGAAAAACCCTGAAAAGTGCTGACTGGACACATGAAACAACAATGACATGTTCACTTATATCTGCAAATATCTGTAAATAATTCAGTGCAGAGAAGCACAGTAAAGCTGAGGTAGGCAGGAATCTGGAAAAGGCCAAAAGGCAGAATTCGAAGCTCTTACCTCTCTGTCCGAAGCCCCTCCCACTAGATGGCCACAGATATATGCACACGCTTCATACAGTAACCCAGTGTTTTCCACACATTGATGTATTTAATCTTATTTCATTGTAGAGTTGCCAGCAGCACATTCACTCAGCTCCTCCTCGATCAGCTCTCTCTCTCTGTTTATCAGAACACAAATGAGACATAAATTAGCTAGCTAGCCATCCCTCCGCCTCACTCCCTGCCGCTGTGGACGGCTTCACAGGGAGGAGAGTGGGCAGCAGCTCAGGAGACAGAGCTTTGTCAGGCAGCTGTAGCAGCAATTTGGCCAGTGCAAACCTTCCAGCGCTGGGTGTTAAGGCAGGCTAGTGTCCAGCAGCAGTGCCAAGCCTAATCTGTGTAACAGCAGCAACAGAAAGTTTGCTGATCTGGCAGGGAGTCAGGGATGGCTAAGGTTTGCGCTGACTGAATTCAGGATGCTGAGGCTGCTGTCTGGGGGTCCGTCTCCATAGCTGCTGCCCACTCTTCTCCTAGTGAGGTGGTCTGTAGTGATAGAGAATACTGTGATTTGAGGCTCTCGCTAAAATAAGCTACATGAAAAATGAGCGTCTGCAGCTCTGAGCCTTTGGCTCTGGTTAGCAGAAGGTGAAACTATTGGAACCATTTTCTGTCTGAAATGCTTTGCTGATATTGACACGTTGCTCTGTATATACAAACATACATCAAAATCTTGTGTCAGGTGCTTGTGGAGAACGGGAAACAACAGGATCGAAAGGAAGGCAATTCAGGCACTCGGAAAAATATAGAAAGACGAAGAAGGAAATATTAAAAAGCCTTTATTGTAGTGGCTAAATCTCGACCACTGCAGGTCTTCGTCAGGGCTTTCAAAACATACAACACAGGTATGGCCCCACTGACACAGTGGCTGTACAGAAAGACCCCTGAGGGATCGCCTTGCTGAGCATAAATATGCCATTAGAACAAAAAATCGTGACTACCCCATGGCAAGACATTTCTGTGGATTTCATAATGCTAGTGATTCCTCACTACAATAAAGGCTTTTTAATATTTCCTTCTTCATTTTTCTATATTTTTTTCAGAGTGCCTGGATTGCCTTCCTGTTGATCCTGTTTTGTTGATTGTCAGACTCTTTTTGATAAGTCTGTCTTCCTGTTTTAGGTTGCTTTGCAGTGTAGGTAGTTGCTGCCAATTCTGGAATAGCAACTTTCTCTGCAGGATTCTTCGCCATTGAATCAGACTTTCACTGAAGTGACATGCACACGCATTTGCATTTGTAGAACAGCCAATAGGAATGTCCTCTCTCTGAAATGACCTGTGAAGTGTCCCATCGTGAGCTAGATTTTGTAAAGCCTGAAAACAGAGCCAAGAGGAGGTGCAGACGTCCAGTTTTCTCATAGTCCACTCAATTAAGCTTACAGTTTTTTCAAGGATTTTTGCCCAGTGACATCAAATTAAACTGCCCACTCCAGCTTTAAGAAACATTTTCATTCTGGACCATATATTGTGAGCCTCAAAACAAGCTGTCTGTTGTTTGCTTTGTCTCATTGCCATGTGACCAAAGTCTGTGTTTAACCAGTGATCATTTACAGAAAGAGCTCTTACCTTAGGCACCAGACACTGGCAGAGTCAGATCCTGAAAGCTTGTAAGTCAGTAGTAACGTGGCGCTCAATAGTTTCTGAGTTGGTATAATCATAGCTGCAGTCTCATCAAAACAAGAGCGAATATCTGTTCTCCTGACATAACAAGAATGTGGTTAACCTAAGATTCACCTTGAGTTTGTTTTATTCAACCTTTCTGCTTGATGTTAGTTTATGCTCTAAGAATAATGAAATTGGTCATGGAGGAAAGAGATTGTGTTTCTGAAGGAGATATTAAATCCACTTGTCAGTTTAGATTTCTGGACATGTTTGTTTGCAGGTTTGAATGTGGAAGTGTCCCAAAACAAAACACACATCCTATTAAAATGCTCAGTAAGCTGCTTCCTCCTCTGCTTGTAATAGAAGCCCTGTTTTGGTTTGTGTGGGCTGAGAGGGAATTAGCTGCTGGAACCACATGTGCCTTAGCGCTGGTGGTTCTGGCGTTTCTGGTGTGCAGCTGATGGTGGGTGGGATTTCTGTGTTGGAGTCGACATTTAACAGATGCATTGGTTGGAGTGCTGATGCTATTGTTGAATAGCCTGGTGTCTAAAACTTTCTCCTTTTAACATTAGTTCACAAAAAAATCTGCTGGCAGTCCTCCATCATCGGGTGCAGTGGTTGTCGATATCGCTGGTGTTTCTGCCGCTGACTTTGATGTATTATTTGCAACACTTCTGCACAGTTCCACAGGCCCAGTGTGGAGACTCTCTCCAGCCTATGTTGTTCATTTTCTTGAGCACTTTTATTTTTTTCCAAACACTGTAGTATTGTTGAGACAAAACCAATAGGGTGAAATGTCGGGAGGGACAGGTAAAACTGCAGTCCACAGCAGCTGTGTGTAGACTACTTTTGCTCTCTATTTTTGGTTCAAATGAAATATTTTAATTCTTGATTAATTCTTGATTTAAATATTATGCAAATATTTCCCTGACCGCAGCAAAAAAATGACTTACCTCGCCAGAATAAATGTTGATATTAATATTTCAACACCGCAGTGGTAAATGTGAAAACCATTATATTATAGTTAGGAAAAGATCATGTTTTGGCTTGAAGTAAGTAAGTAAGTGTTGGGGGTACAGTCCTTGCTCGACACACACTGATGTCTCTGCAAAAACAAATGCTTTTTGTGGCACTATCCCTGGTGGAACCATAGCAACAGTTTACTAAAATATACCCACATTTGGTGGCTAGAAAGCCTCTGGAAATGCAGTGATGATGACATGCCAAAAACCAACAGGTTTTGTTGTTTGTTGGTCTCAAACTGTGGTCTGCACCTAAGTGGACACACTATCCACCTTCCAATGACAACACCATCTTGTTGATATGATATGTATGAAATGTACAAATGTAATGTAATGGTGGTTTGCAGAATGTACAATACTAATATTTTCTTTTGGCGACTGGGCTGTGAATTTACTTCTCTATGGAGCACAAAGTCTGTACACACACAGCTGTGCATATTTAATACCATCACTTATTTAAAGCTCAGTGCAGCTGAATCTGTGATATGGAGTTCTGGGCCCTGGGGTTAAAACATAATACAGAGATATGTTAAATGAATTATATTTTCATGATAACAGTGTATCAAATGACAATGTGAGAGGTGTCCCTTGTAGCAATAAACCTGCTAAATTTGTAGCTTCTTTTGTCTCTGCAGAGCTTTGTAGTGACTTTCAGCTCATTGTTCAGCTGTTTGGATCACAACTTTACTGTTCTGATTCACTCTCACTGCTCTTATGGTGTTGTTTATGGTAACAGCAGGCAACGAGACATAGTCAGTGACTAGCTGGTGAACACAGTGGAGCGTTTAGCAACTAAAGAAACAGATATTTCCCTCAGGAGGTGGTGGAGACCAAAAACTGTGTTAAAAGAGCGTGAATGTTGGACATATTCATGAAAGGGCCAGAAACATGACTCCAAATGAATGAATGTTGCTTTTTGTTTACATCCACATGAAAAAGCTTTTGATTTAAACTATTGCCATGTCTGCACCTGGCATTCGCACTACTCTGGCGTCTTGGAACCCATAAAACGGAGGACCTTTGAAAACGCTAATAACCCGGTTTTAGTTTGAAAACTCTGGGGTTGCATTTTAGTCTTGACAGGCGCAAGCGCAAGAGATACATTTGAAAGCGATGATGTTTGCTTCTCAATAGGGTCTTATCGATTACAGTGTGTCAAGCCAAAACATTGTAGCTAACTCCACATAACTTTTGTGCTTTTGTCCTTTTTGTGTGGGCACTCCTTTCCTGTTGCCGTGGCTTCCTCCTGCAAAGGACAATGCTCCCTGCTAGTACAGCTCTAATGTTGCTGTATTTGCTTTGCAGTGACTTGCAAACTGTTTTCCGCAACCTTGACTGCCTTATAATCATGTGCTTCTTTCAGTAATAGTCCCACCCATCATTGGTCCAAGCAAAGAAATCCCTGCTCTTACTTTTCCTCCGCAGTATATTCTTTAAGTACAAAACCCACTTCACAGTAGACATTCTGCTTCCTGTACGCTGATGGCCAGTGAATGGTCATGGAGGAGTATGGATAGAGATTATTTCTGAAACAGCACTAAAATGCTCATGTGCACTGAGACCATTTTTGTTTAAAGCACTGTTTTAATATGAAAATGTATTAATGTGTCCTGTAGCTGCTGGATGTCCGCATAAGCAACTTTTTGCGCATAAGTTCACCACATCAATTGTAAAGGTGATCTGTCGTGTTCACAGCTTATGTTATTACAGGTTCAAGCGTTTATTTTCTGACAATATTTAGTTAGAATACACTTTTGGAGTCCACTAAGGCAGCGGTTCCCAACTAGTTCAGCCACAGGGTCCAGATTTCTCCTTTCTCCACACAGTACACATTCAGGGTCATACTTGCGTTTGGCCATGTTGTAGAACCAGTTTGACTAATGGACATCTACGTGACAGAGACAGCACTCGCTCTACAGCAGAAAACAGCACTTCAAAATAAAAGTTCTGTGTTGGAAATTCACTGGAAAAATAAAGCGTGATTTTTACAAACTTGACACATTAGCAAGTCACTTGCGGTCCATTCAGAATGGACCAGAGAGCCATATTTGGATCACGACCCACCAGTTGGGAACCACTGCATTAAGGTAACTAACCATGAGGCAGAAATGTATGGACTAGTGTTCTGCCAAAATATGTAACTGCATCATGCTGCCAAGCTATAAATGACCAACACTTAAAAAACAAGCTGTGGGGGGATTTAAGCCACATCCTCTGGTTCAGGACTGATAACACAGTGTTGGATTAAATGACCTCAAACACTTCATTGAGCAGCTTCACAACACTTGATCGTCACAGCTCCGAGCCTTATTCCTGAGGTTCCTTACACTTAGAGAGGCATTTGCTTCTCTTCACGAATATCGATGTGACTGTCTTGTCTGTAATTTGCAGTGCCCGGAGACTGTTAAATTACTCTAGAGCCACACGTCTACCTCTCCTTCATTGAATTGCCTGTGTTATTGTTACTCTTAACGCTCGCAGCTCAGTAGATGTTTTGTTCATCCTGCCTCATTAGTCGTTCTATTTTGGGGGCTTTGCAAGAAATGCCAGTTGCATCGAGTGATCTTGGCTGTCGCAGCAGGTTTTAGAGCTGTTTACATACTTATATAATAATGATGTAGCAAATTGTATTTTTCTTTGCTCTGGAAACATCCTTTCACAGAATTATGACGATGAGTCAACAAAGCTGATTAGGTATCGTTACTAACATTTCAAGGCTTGCTCTCAACCTCAGCCATGGATGCAACTGTTGCCTGAGCTTCTTTCTATTCCTGTTGTCGTTCAATGGGAGTGGCATGAAATTAGAAAAGGCTGAATTGGTGTAATTAGTGGTTGTAATAAGACAAATGGAAATGTTTTTTCTTGAAAAGATATTGTCGATAGTGTATCAGAGAGGTTCACAAACTGAGTTGTTCTCCATAGATATTAAATTCTTAAATTCTTTTTTTCATTCTACAAGTTTTTCTCTGCACTCTGCTCCATGGGGAATGGACTGAATCTGTGATGCATTAATAATTGTGTTGCTTGCAATGTGGAGGCACATTTTTTGTACATTTAGTACGTCTGTGAACAATTTGTATTTATTTTAATAAGAGCCAGAAGAAGTAGAGATATTAATGTGTTTTGGTTTTTGTTCAAGGGGAACTTGGACTCTGTTTTTCCCCATGTTTTTGTGTCTAAGTGACTAATGGAGACAACAACTTTTGAAATTGCTCCAGTATTGAGAAAGAGAGCGCTGCAGCCACAGCGCCGAACAGGCTGCATTGTAATCCCTGGTGGCAGTTGAGCACTGTTAATGTACGTCCACTTAAAGTGCTTGTTTTTGCCACTAACAGACTCAGACTGTTACTATAATTGTCTGACAACATTATGGAAAAAAAAAAACCTACAGAGAAATGAAATGTATCTCTTGCTGATCCAGTCTGTTTGTTATTGTGGTCAACTCACAGACTGTAAAAATAATGGTTCTGCATTTCAACTGTTGCCATCTTTGGGTTTTTATAAGCCAGAAATGACTGTATTTGGGCAAGAAGCTGCCGTTGTGAGGAGCGAGGGTTGGATCTGACTGAGAAGCCTTAGACAACCTGTCACTCAAAGCCGTCCGCCCTTAATTATACATAACTTTAAGCCTTAATTAATAATAAATCGTCACCTAGAGACTCAAATTTTTGTACTCTATTTTTTCTACTGGCACCTTATTTACTGTATTTGTGGTTTTTATGTGACTTTATGTGAGCTATAGGAGCTAGGGATGAATTAAGTGTCTATCTATCCATCTATCTATCAATCTCAAATAAAATGTTTTAACCCCAGGGCCCAAAACAGTTGTCATGAATGGAGAAATTAGCTATAGAGACCAAAACAGTTTTCTGTTCTAGGCTGGAAACATGTTAATGTCTGCTGTGAAGTTTTGCATTTTAACATGGACATCTGTGGGCATTGACTGGCTTCAGGAGCCAGCCTCTAGTGGCCATTCAAAGAACTGCAGTTTTTGGCACTTCCATGTTGGCCTCATTTTTCGGCCCCAGAGGTTGCTACTTGGTGTAACTGGTGTAAGTCTCGCTCAAGGAGGAGTCTTGTTCTGAAATCTCATGGACTTATTCCACACTGTCAAAACCAGCTAAATATTCAGCATGAGACTGAAAATTGTTCAGATAACACTAACCTACACTTTCTGTACTCGCAACATTACAAACTCTTCCCAGCACTGCTCTCTCCAACCTTCGCTAATGTCTCCACGTTATTTTTCCTGCAGCGAGTCATTTATCACAATATTTTAAAACGAGACTTGTCCTTGAGTGAGACTGGGACACAAAACAGACTGAAACAAGGGGAAGGTATACAAAAATATTTAATTTCTCTGTGGGGTCCTTTACATGATGTTGTCGGACACTTATAATAACAGTCTGAGTCTGTCTGGTATGAACAAGCGCTTTTAATGGACGTAAATTAATGGTGCCCAATTGCCCGTAGGGATTACAATGCAGCCTTTTTTGCTGCTGCAGCTGCTCTCTCCGTCTCTCAGTACAAAAATTGTTGTCTCCATTAGTCACTTAGACACAAAACATGGGAAAACAGGGTCCAGGTTCAAAACACCAATGTTTCCCTTTAAATGAAGCACGTTTCCATGTTTAATTTGTGTTTTAATCCATGTGGAGATGACATCTATTTTTGTTGCAATATCACTGTTTCTGTGACACACACACACACACACACACACACACACACACACACACACACACACACTCTAACTGTATCTTTTTCATTTGTTTGTGCTGAGTGACAGTCAGCCTGTGATGTTTATCCACAGGATAATGCACTGGGCCAGGCGTATCGAGCAGGAGATTGACAGAGTCTTTCAGCACATCACTGGAGCTCAGCAGTTGAAAGGGGTGAGTGTGTAGCTCTCTTTTTATACAACACAGGTCCCACTCATCACAGCGCTGCATAAACCCAACAAGAAATGCACCGAGCAGAGAGGTCGCAAGCAAAATAACTGTAAAACCATTAAGTTAAAAGCTAAATAGCTGCATAAAACAAGAAGACAATTATAGTCTGCGTCTCAGGAACCACTTTGTTTCTTTTTTTTTTTTATGATTTTCTGGGACTCTACAGAGATGTCAGCAGCCAGTAACATGTTTTTGTTTTCCCTGGACAGACATAAAACTCTAATAGCTTTTATATTCATCAGTTTCCTGACTGTATGCTCTGTTTTTTTTTTCAATGTCATAGCCAATTTTTTCTGGCACTTTCTGTATTGTTTGCAATAATTATCAATCTTGCACACACATTGCATGAGTCCTACAAAGTGAAACAGATGCCTGAACAAACGCCCACGGTGGTTAGATTTAGAATATTATGTTTCATGAAGTCATGAGCTTAATAACACCTACATGCATGAATACTAATACAAGGCTTTCATAAGATGATCATGTAATGTATGTGAAACAGTTCACATTTCATGAAGTGTTTCATTACTTTGTATTCATGCACTGGTGTCGTTTATCACACTCTCAATCAGATACATTTACATTATATGTAATAAGATAATATGATTCATGGCTCTCTGCAGTGACCTGTTATCTAAACTGTCAAATTCTATAAATGAGAAATATGGTTTCCTTATAAAGGATAAATGGTCAAACTTTTTTTTATTCTTCTGTAAAAAGTAGCTTCAGTTGAAAACTGCTGCCAGGTCTGTGGATTATAAAGAATAACAAGGACTTTGTGAGGAGATATCTGAGTTGGAATTTTGAAGGGTAAGGTTGGGGATGTTCTACGTTTTTGTGTTGTCAACAAATGAAAACACCAAAACTAAGGGCCCTGACACACTAAGTTGTCTGTCTGATGTTGGCCAGTGTCAGGTCAGCATCTGTTGCCCCAGGTTCCATAATGTGTCCTACACTCTTGGCACTTGTCGGCTTTTTTTTCCGGCTGATTCAGCATATTGAATCGGCATTGGAGATGGCAGAGCCCTTAGGTGAATAAAAGTCTTCTGTTAAGCAGTTCAGCTCAGTGTACGAGAAGAGAAAACAGAAGTGAGGAAAGTAAACAAAGGCTAAATTCAAAAGACTGTGAGATCAAAACTAACATTGTTATTTTAGTTAAGAATATGTTTTCACCCATTGAGCTATCTAGCGAAAACGGTTCATAATTGTTTATATAATATTTGTTGGTCCTTGAATTTGTCTTGTGGGTCTTCTGGTTTCCTTTTTTTTGAATGAGGAATATAGACTTCTTTTGCCTGCTGGTATGGAGAGTTATTTTCTTTCTCGCAAGCACAGAGTGTACGTGCCAGTTGGCTGTTAGCTGTTGTCTTTGTGGTGTGTTTCAATTGCAGCCTTTTAGCCAAGATATATGCAAAGTGAGGCGACATAACAGTCATCCTTTATCAGTTTGGTGTGTCTGTCCATTTCTCAGTACTTTACAGCTTCCTGACCTACACAGACAGTAATCATTTGTAGGATCAATTCATTGTTTGGAGTTTTTTAATGGGAAAAATGCAGAATATCATCAGACTTCTCTTTGAAATGTAATTTTCAATGCTCTGTTCCACTCTTATATCCTTTGGGGATTTTTCTGAGAAATCTCAGAAGGATATGAAAAAAGTTGGGCTCATAAAAGCAAAAAATACACTTTTATTTTTATTTATTTATTTTTTTTTTATTTTTACAGTACTGGTGAAAAGACAACTTTAAAGGAAGCTGATTATTTGGTCTGGTTATGGATACAGTGTGTATACTCTCTAAATGGTTTTGGTATTAAAATTATTTGAAGCTGAAATGCTGAGTTGATTATTAGATTAGTCGATTGACAGAAAATTAATCAGCATCTACCTTGACAATTAATTGTCTAAGTATTTTTTTTTTAACATTTGCTGGTTTCAGTTTTCCAAATGTAAGTGTATGAAGCTTTTCTTGTGTTGTATAATAGTAAACTAAATGTGGTTTGAGTCTTTTTTCTTAATTTATTGATCAAAAAACAATCTGTATATTAACAGATGATGAAAATAAATATAATAAATAAATAATGTTGGTTGTAGCCCTCAAATAATTTTATCCCAATTCTGAAACTGATCTAAACTTGTAAACTTGTTCTTGAAGATCTGACCAAGTACGTATGCTATAAACCGGTATTTAGACTTATCTAAAGCACTGACTATTGCACTGCATGGAAATGTCCAGTTTCCTGTTTTCATCAGATTTCTCACAGTGATCTGGTTTATGGTGTGCATGTAAACATAGTCTTCTGTGGGGAATACGCTGCAAATTAATTAGACATCATCATTTACCTGTCGTGTCCCACAAGATCATTTTTACATCCCGCCTGTAACAGGTGGCTGGGAATAAGGGGTTGTCCCTGAGCAGGTAAATGCCAAAAACAGGACTAAAGATCATCTGTAGGGGGCAAGAGAGCCCCGCTCTGTGAAGATGTGTGGGGGCGTTCCCTCAGCAGAGAGCAGCGGCACGTGTCCTCTCTGTTTGTGTCACAGCAGAGCAGATGGTCAGCCTGCAGCCTGCAGTAATGCCTTGATGTGACACTCACTTGTTCATTCAGTCCTCATTAATCCCTCCATGCTCCTGAAACACTCTGGATCTGTTAAAGAAATTGTTCCTCTCTGCCGGGAAAGCTCAGTGCAATCTTCTCTTGTTGAGGAAACGTTTGTAATCTAAATGACACACCGTTTTCAATCCTCAGCCAATACAAAGCCGTGATTTTACATTTGCAGATAATGTTGGAGGCCTCAGTGACACAGCCCTGCTCTGCATCAGGCTTATTTTTTACCAGACTGCTTGCATGCAGTTTGGCTGGACTGTTTTTTTATGGCGCTGTTTTTAGATGAAATCCCAAAGAACTTAAATTTTGTATTTTTTATTTTTATTTTTTATTTTTTTTATTCTAAAGAAAACTGACATGATTTTCCAGAGGCTGGCGAAAACCTGAGATGATAGGCTTGAAACATCCCTTCAAGATGCCCCTTAAACCAGTTCCACACAGCAAGGCTAAAGGCTCTATTCAAATGATCAGTAGCACATGGTATAAAGTGCATTTGACGAGTGCATTTAAGGCATGTCCAACTCCACTTTTGCTAGTTAAATGGTTCAAAATCTGAGCACAAAGTAAGGTGCAATGGGGCTAAGGGGTTGTATTTAGTCCATTAGTGAATCATAGGTGTGCTCTGGGAATAACATGAATTCAACCAGAGAGAGTCTTCACCCGTTCCCTTTAAAAGCCTGCACCAAACATTTATCTGCTGAGAGTAATGCAAAAAAAAAAAGTGGTAGTGTCACTGCATTTAATATCGTGGGAAATTTAAGCATCAAAACCAAAAACCTAAATTTGACAGAGGAAGTACAACTAAACTTATAGCCTCTGAAATGATCAGTAAAGTTACACTGGTCCTTGTGGGTAAATACGCACAGCATCCTTCTTAATGGGGAGTCCGACAGCAGCTCTGCTCTGATGTCTGCTATGTTCAAATTTCATAGATTGTAATTACTATTTTCCCCATCAATGATATATTATTATTTCGCCCACGCACAACCCATCTGTGTGTCCTTGTGTGTAACAAGCAGAGTTTATGGGCATTATCAAAGATAGTCTATAACAGAAAATACCCCATCACAAGCTGTGCCGCTGGTACGAAATGGTATACACTTCCTGTCTCCTTAGTGGGCGTGGTTGTTTCACCCCAACATACCCCCACCTTGTTTGGAAGTGTATTAACCATTGACATAGATGAATGAAATCAGATTCAAAACACTATTGACTATACAACACTAGATACAGCACAGATTTAATGTTTGTTCCTTATTATGCTGCTCGTTTTTATCTGCTAGCTTGAAGTCTGTGTCTTGCTAAAATGGAGACATGTCTTAAAGTTCATTTTCTTCTGATTTGTTTGTCTGAAAGTATGCCATTTACGTGTTAGAATGTCTAGAGGGGTAGAGGCTTGTGAAAAATGGGTCCAACATTTAGTTCAGTGACTATTGGGCGTAGGAAACGGTCATAATCTGTACTCACGTTCCCTTCTCCTATTGGAATGAATAGACTCAGGACCACCGCTAGTCTCCTAAAGGGGCGAGGCAGCACTGAAACCCACAAGAAAGAGATACCGGAAATAAATTCTATAGTGGGTCATCTTGGTTTATAAACGGTCTCTGGCATTATGAACCCACGTGTGTTGACACATCTTACTATCTAAATAAAGTGCCCTTTAAATAGCAGGAAAATACTGCACCATTCTGACTTTAAACTTTTTGTTGGTCAATGACACAATCACTGTCCATGATTGCTGCCTCACAATATGCCAGCACTGCAACTGACCACACCTTATTTTAAGACCTACAGTACTAGCCCATGGACATACAGATGGGCACAGTGGTGCTGTAAGCTCAGTGCTTAGGACATGCAAACATGCTCACAGTAATGATGCTAACACGCTGATGTGTAGAGAGTATAATGTTTGCCATGTTCACTATCCTAGGTTAGCATTTGGTAGTTAGCATTTAGACAAAGTACAGCTGAGGATGAAGGTGATGTCATTAGTTTTGCAGGTATCAGGGCATAAACCAAAGTACTGGACAACAAAATTTTAAAGTCAGGGGATCACTGAAGTCAGTGAGTTTATCCTCCAGTACAATCCATGAAGTAGACAGCAGATTCTGACCTTCCTCTTCTTCTTCTTCTTCTTTGGTTTTTAATGGTGGTTGGCATTCAAAATGTTGCATTACCTCCGACTACTGGATTTAAACTGCAGTCTGCAATTACTTTGATGCATGCTCTGCTGCAACAACAACGTCCGCACCCCTGTTGACAGTCACCTCCTCCTTAACATCTCCAAGATAAAGGAGCTCATCTTTCACAATAAACTCACCAACTGTCATTGCTCCACTTCCATCAACGGCCAACCAGTGGGGTTGATGGAGAGCTTTAAGTACCTCGGCTTCATCCTGCACAATAAACTGAGCTTTGATCACCACACCACAGACATCCATAAACGCTTTAACAGTTATGAACCCATCCTCCTGTACTGCGCCACCTATTATTTCACTGTTCTTACCCTCACAAATAGACAGAAGCTCCTAAAAATCACCAACATATCCTCTAAAATAATTGGCCTCCCCATTTCGAACCTGCCAGCCCTCACTGACACTACCGCCACTGACAGAGCACTGACCAAAGCACACAACTTCTGCCATCCCCTCGATCCATGCGTCGCCCACCTCCCCTCTGGCTGCAGTTACACACAACTTCTCTGCAAAAAACTCGCTTTACCATGCCATATCTTACCATCTTCCTCAGTCTTTTCTTAGATTTAGCCCTGATCATTTCTGTCTCTTTGGACAGGTAGCTTTCCATGCTGCATGATTCTCTTTGCACAGTAAACACTCTAGTTCTTTCTCACAGTCTCTTTCACATTCACTCTTCTCTCATTTACCACATGGAACAAAATTACTCCTACACAGATAGGCTGTGCCCAAACTCTCAACATTTCAGTGACATTTGTCTTCTTGGGAACATGAATGTCTGCACCAAATGTCATGGCAATCCATCTAAATGTTGTTGAGATATTTCAGTCTGGACAAAACAGACAAACCAACAGCTATACAGCGAGTAAGACTATTTCAATTACAGGTTCAGTGTGTAAGATTTAGGGGGAGGGGTGTGTTGGCAGAATGGAATCTAATAATCATAACTATGTTTTCATTAGTTTATAATCACCTGAAAATAAGAGTTGTTTTGTTTTTGTTACCTTAAATGAGCTGTTTATATCTGAAAAAGGAACGAGTCCTCTTTCAAGGAGTCTGCCATGTTGTTTCAACAGTAGCCCAGAATGGACAAGCCAAGCGTTGTCGTTGTGTTGAATTCATGAAAGAAGCTTTGTTTTTCCCACATGCCTCCATGGTGAACGGAGAATCCAAAAAAAGGAAACAGTCGTCATAAATTTAAAGTAAACTGGAACTGGGTTAGACAACAGAAAAACTCAGAACATCGTTTTACAAACTCTCACACAACTCTTATCCAAGTGTCATTTATCCAGTCGTATGCTCAGCACTGCAGTAACACATGCGTTTACACAAAAACGTTTCGATTAAAATCACGCCTGTCTGCAAGTAGTGTGCCCCTAGCATGCCTGAGCATGCGCTTGTGTATGAGCTCAGAGAATCCAAAAAAGGCCAACAGTCTTCATAAATTTTAAGTGAAGGGGGACTGCGTTTAACAACAGAAAAACTATATCAGAACATCCTTTTACAAACCCACACAGCTCATGCATTATCATCCAAATGTCATTTATTTAGTTGTATGCTCGGTACTTCCCAAATACAAGAATTTTTGTTAAAGCGTTACAATTTAAAAGACTACTAGTAGCAGGCCCTTAGCATGCCTGAGCATGAGCATACATAGTTCATCTTGAACAGAAAAGACATGTATTTTCTGCTACAACCTTAGTATTTAAAACATGTCAGTGCAAACAGTCTCATGCACCCCCAAGTAGCATGTATGCGGGCATGCGTCTGTTTGAAGTCTGCTTAAGCAGAGCTCATATGGAAGCATGTGGTCAGGCATGCTCAAGGTGCATTAACTGCAGGTGGAAGTGTTTTTAATCGTAACGTTTAACGTTTAAGTCGTAACGTAATGCATGTGTATGTGAAGTACTGAGGATACAACTGGATAAATGAGACTGGGATTAGAGTTGTGTGAGAGTTTGTAAAAGGTTGTTTTAATATAGTTTTTCTGTCGTAAAACTTGGTCCCTGTTTAATTCATGAACATTGATCATCTTTTTTGGATTCTCCGTTCATTGTGGAGGCAGGTGGGAAAAAGAAAGTGTTCTTCATAAATTCAGCGAAACATACAGTAAGTATTGATATGCAGATGGTCATTTTGTGGATGGAGTATTTCTTTAAGGCTTACATATTAATTTAGGGGAGTTTATGTGATACCATGGACATTTCCTGGTCCCATTTCTGGCTGGTTTGCTTTATCTCCATCTTATCTATCGTCAATTGTGCATCTTGCTTCTAAATATATATCACACAGGACCTAGTTCTTCTCCGACAGCACCCACTTCACAGAAACACCCTGTTCATTACTGCATGTTTCCATCTGTGTGACTTCGGCCAATGAAGCATCTGGTCAGTACACAGCTTGAGGGATGTCTTGAAGTCCATTTGATGAAGTCCATTTATAGGGACAGGGCAGTCATACAGTATGCAGGATTGCCAAATATATTCATCCAGGTCACTGTCTCTCTTCATCTTCTCTCTGACATCTTTTCTTGTGAGGTAGAGAGTCTGATGGCCTAAAACCCAGCAGAGATTGAAGCTTATAGCAGGATACTGCAGGCATCTTGTCCCTGCATAAATGATGACAACGAACCTCTTGAACTCCCAGTCAGCACGGTTCGTGTGTGTAATAATATACAGTGGAAGACAATATTTGTGTAAAAAGATACTTCAGGCAAAACAATGCCTGTAATAAAAGGTGTTGTTTGTTTTTGGAGAGATCTTGATGTGGGCAGCTGCCAACTAGAGCTATAAAGTTCCTCTTTGTGAATAGACATTTGCATACAGGCAGTATTTCATACTAAAAGGCACCAAACTTTCTCTGCATCAAACTGTCTACAAAGTTACAAGTTAGTTAAATAGTTACTTGGACATTTGCTCATGCAGTTCATGCCGCTCAGTGTCACTCCCAGATGTCTCCTGGTGACCCATAAAGTTCTCTGGAGTAAGAAATCATAAGGAATACTTTGTGGGCATGTTGAAAGGCCACATTTCTGAAGTAAACTGTGATGTGTTTCCATGTGTGGTCTAATTTAACTTCAGGTTCTCTGGAGAAGAGCTTTAAGAGCAGAATCTGGGTGAATCTGTAAACTTAAGTCCCAATTCAGAATGCAACTAGAAAAGTGCACCCAGAGTGCAGATCTCCACTAGGTGTGTCTGGGGGGATGTGGGTGGGTAACAGGCAGTGCAGGACAGACTGTGTGAGTGCTGAGTTAATCTGCAGATGCTCTACTTCAAAATGAGACCAAACTTTTCTATGGATGTCAGTTTGGAGCCACAACAAAGGGCTTAATGTGGCCTGCCTGGGTAAGGCTTATTTTTCTGAAAATGCCATGTGATTTTGATTTTAATGATGATTTTGGTACTCAGTGTACATTAATTCCTGTTTGCAAGCACATTGCCCTGTCGTGTTTAACATAAAGGGCTCTAGTTTCGCAGACTGGGCGCGGTGGGGGCGTAGCACACCTGCGCTTCGCCAACTGGGTGCGGCCAGGCGGATTTTGTAAGTTTGGCACACCATGCGCCCTGGTGCAGCTACTCCTCTTTCCCACCTCCGTCCCTCCTGCCGGCGCAAGTCGGAAAGAGGGAGGAGAGAAGGCGTGGAGTGTGTTTTACACACATCACACCAATCAAATGAGCCCCTCTCCTCGCCCTTAAATGTGCCACGCGAAGGTGTAATGAGAGTTTACTCAATTCGCCATGGCAGAAGAGAGCAGCAGCGTCAGACGGCCAAACTTCTCCCAGGAGGAAACTTATGTTTTGGAGGGAGGTCCAAGCTCACAGTGTCCGAATATACGGAACTGCGAGCAGACCTCCACGGGCTGATGATGCAAAGGTAGCCTGGGAGGAGGTCACCACAATTGTAAATCAATGTTGCGTTTCTCTCGTGCGCGCGCGCTCTCTCTTTCTCTCTCGCAGTCTCACTCTGTTTCTTTTCTTTTGACTTTTCTAAGATGACAGATCCTGAATATATACTCCCTATCTGATGCTGTGGCTGTTTGTGGTTGGCTGAGAGGGATGTGAACTCATTAGTTTGCAGTCTGTGTTAATCAAATCAGGTTAGGTTTCCATTACGCATGCCAAACGTGCCAAACAGTGCCAATCCCCTTTGATGTGACATCAGATGTGACGGGACAGTCGATATAGAGATACATTTATGTGCTGATTGCAGATAGTTGCATTGAATAGTGTTTTTTTGGGGTATTTATTGCATTGTTAATGTGCCTGATATTCTGGAAACCTGCCTGTGAGGTTTTGATGACGTGTGCGCACTGTCCGCCGGTCAGCCAAACTTCGGCTTACACCAGCTGCGCTCCCCCTGCGCTGACAGTAGACGTGGTTTCAGATGGAGACATGAAATACAATGCTTTTCAATGTTTGTAATATACATTCATTGTGCAAAATAAGAAAAAGCATGTTGGGTGATTCTATCGGCCGATACCGATGACGTGTCAACATTATCATGCATCCCTAGTTGGGAAGATAACTGTGGAGGAAGTCAAACCTATGATCAGAATAGTCACTCTTACTCTTACTCTTCTGGGGACTCCCTGGAACTCCCTCAAGGTACCCCTGTGCATCCCCAGACCCCTGGTTAAGAACAACTCTCTTAAAGAACAACTGTTGTATTGTTTGATTGAGTGAATGCAAACCACAGCTGTCTTACTTTGACATGCAGATCTGGACATGTACACCTCGTAAACACCAGTGATGTTAAAGGTCAATTTCAAGGTGAAAATGCAAACAAAAGAATATGCTAACACTAACCTGACCACCATGTATGTTGTCCTGATTGGAAACAAGATTCCAAACTATGACGGAACAAAATAGAGCAAATCACAGCAAGCATGAGAGGTCCTTGAGCATACAGTCATAAGTGTGCACAAAAATATTAGGCTGAGACTATAGCGGGCTGAGTTTTTAAGCTTCTAACTTCTGGTAAAGAAAAACTGGCATTTTCACAACACACTCTTTCCTTTACAGACATGACCACTTTATGGTTACATGTAGTTTTTTGCTTGCAGTACAACTGTGTTATTTTCGTCGATTGTATTTGAAAATGTCTGTATAAAGGGGATCCTAAACAGCGTTGGAATTGTATAAATTTGGTATGACTGGAAAGCTGAGACTCTTGTGGATTCACTAAGCCCAGTTTTTTTTTGTTCATGTGTTGTGATGTTAATCCCCACAGTAGCTGTGTCATTGTAGTGGGACCATTTCTTTAAAACAGACATCACTGTATAAAATGACCTATTGTGACCTCTACAATAATCACAGCCCTATGAAACTTTACAGCCACAAACTAGAGACCTCGGGCACTCAAAGGATGTATGGATTTCATAGGTATATTTACTATAAAGGGGTATCTGAGCAGTTTCCAGAACAAAGGTGCTCGCCATCCAATCACTAAAAAATGGAATTCTTACCAAAATCTAAAAATGTCTTTTTTGATACCAAATCACAGCATGTTGTTCCTCAAGGCCTTGGTGTCTTAATATGATATTTTGGAGGGATTTTTGACATTTTTTTTTTTTATAAATTCTCGAGTGGTTAAAATTGCTTAAAAATTGCATCAAATCTGTAGCAACAAAAATTGTTGCAACAACTTATGAAACATACTTGAGCATGGGAATGGACATCAGATACTTCCAGCATAATGTTCTAAGCCCCCATACTCTAAAAATTAAAGTTTGAATGGAACACAATGTTTATTACAGATTTATGACTAGAAACACCTGACACACACGGTGTTGAGCTCCTCATAAAATTCCCTGTACCCACCTAAAAAAGACAGAAATGTGTCTTTGGTAGGGAGCGGTGGAGTAGGAGATGTTAAACCTCGTAATCATCCTGTAAATTTCACACCCGCTTCACAAGACAAAGTCATACTTTGTCGTTAAAGCAACAGTTAACAGCTTTAAGTGTTTTTTTCACATCCAGTTCAATAACATGTAGCAGTCATGCAGGTTGATGTTTTTAGGTCGATGTGTTTATCTTTGATTCCAAAATGCTCCATTATCTGTTTTCAGAAGTAATTTCAAGATTTGTTCTTTCAACAACCAAACTGTTCCTGTATCTAAAATGTTTTTATTATTATTATTAGATGATTTCATGGCCAAGAGAATAAATGCCACATGGTGTCTGTGTCATTTTGGTATGAAATTCCAGTAATGTGATTCTTCAGTGAAACCTTCCTTCAGAGACAACAGACATTGTGTGTGAATAGATTACATGAAAGGATCCATATTTAGATTTGGACTGAACACACAAACACAACAAGTGACTGTTCCCCCTGTGTCCTCAGGATTTAAATATAAAAAGCATTTGCTTTTGCAAATTCATGAGCTTTGAATTATCATCAGGATTGTTGAGATGCCTCTAACTTCTCATCATCTATTTTCTTTAGTGCTTGTTTCTCAGGTTTTACAAAATACACACTTGTAAATTATTATTCTCTAATAACACCAAATATTGCCCAGAACAATCAGCTGCACTGATGGTAACACAGATGTATGTTGAGTCAGCTCAGACAATAAGTCAAAAGCCACAAAAAGTCAATAGCAGGACATGAGGTCAGCAGAAACAGACCTAATAGAGTGACTCTTCAGCTCTTATTGCTCTTGAGTTTTTAACTTTGTCCATTAAAAATTTACAGATATACAACGAAGAAAGACGGAGGTTCAGTCTGGTGAAGAATCAGCCTCGGAAGATTGTGGAGAAGGTGGCCTCAGATATAGAGAAGCTCCTGGCTAAGAAGCGCAAAGCACTCGATGTGAGTATGAAACTCTTTATTGTTACAGTTAACTATTTCATCCTCTACTTATTTCTCTGTATGCTTTTAACTGTAAATTCTTGTTTTCTGCAAGTGATGTATGTCAGAACTACATTTTCCAGTGTTGAGTAATTAAGTTATTAAGTAATAGCTTATTACTAATTTATTGATCCCTGGGTGTGAAATCAGGATATATTACAGTTACTCTTATATATAAGCATAGAGATTTATTAAAAAAACAGAAAATAAGAAGTATGTAAAAATATAAGAATATTTACACAATGCTACAATATATAAAACAATATCTTGTTATATTTTAATGTTGTAATGTTATTGTTGCTGTTGTGGGATCGTAGTGTTGTAGTTGTATTGTTGTTGCTGTTGTTATTGTTGTGATGACTTGATGTTGTGTTGTCTTGTTATTGTCATTGCTGAAGCTGCTGTGATGAATGTGTTCAATTTTGTAATTGTGTGTTTTATATAATAGTGTCTTTTAGCAGAGAAATTATTTTCTGTTTCCTGCCCAGGGACTATAAATGAAAAAGAGCTCATAGCTAACTCTGGTGCAGCTAAGTAGCTGTGCACTGTCCCTGTTAAATGAATAAAATGAAATAAATATAAAAGTAAGAGTAGAGAGTAAGAAATATGTGCATTATATTACAAAGTGTTTTGAATATAAATGCAAGATTTTTTTAACCCTTTGAAACCTGAGCAAATTGGCTTGATTTCTTTTAAAAACAAGAACATTAGTGATTAAAAAAGAAAGAAACAAACAAGGAAATTACCTGGAAAAAATACTTAAAAATAATAATAATTATGTAACATAGTTTTAAACCATCACAATAGTAATAGTAACTAATTATATGTAGATTTTCCCTAGCTTTTTTCTTTTATTTGCAGTTTTTTTTACATTTCTAAATCTATGTTTTTTTTTTGTTGTTTTTTTTTTCATTTTATTATTATTTTTTTTGCAATTTTTAGGACATTTCTCAAGTTTCAAGTTTTTTTCACATGAATTTGAAAGAAATTGCACCAATTTGCTCAGGTTCAATGGTTTAAATACTGACGAAAGGCATCTGTGACTTATGGAAGGGATGTCGCTCCAGGTTTCATAGCGTTAAATCAGAATAAATTAGGATATTAGTTCAAAGAATGTAGCAGCAGTTTAATTATTCCTCAAATCATTTTACAATTAAGGCTACAGTTGCACAGAATTACTGTACCATCACCGTCAGTAACGATATGATAATGCAGCAGGCTGCATGCGGGACAACGCATGCACACTACTGTGATGTTTAAGTTTAGATTCAATAAGCTTCCATGCAATAATGATGATAATAATAATATAGTATTACATATACATTTTAGAGAAACCGAGTGTTGGATGTGTGGGATGAAAATTAAAATTTGATTTGTTCCATCTTTCAAAGATGACCAAGCAAACTATTTTTGCAACACACACATCAAATGATATAGACGTCACTCTCTGACATTAATTCATACATTGTAGAAACGTCTGTTATTGTTCTTTGATCAGGCCATAAATACAGAGTTTTACCTTGTTTTATTGACTGATTTAAAACTGAGTAGCTTCAGGATGGCTATAGGATTTGCAAATTAGAAGCAAAAAAATGAGACATCGATAGAAAAGTATTTGATTGATGTTATTCCTGATACTGTCTGAACAGCTCTCCTGTGGTAAAAAGTGCAGGGAGACATTATTCCCAAAAGCCAGTAAACCCACTTCTGCCTCAGCCCGATGCCTCACGGTGTTCCTCCCTTTGATTAGGAGAAATCAGACATGTCACTGTACCTGCTCCTCTGATGTGACTTGTTCTCTGTGTTCTTGCAGAGGTTAGCCAGTGAAGCTGAGCGGCTCCAGCGAGAGCATCTATGGCAGGATGGAATCAAGGTAAAATCTTAAATAACATCATATTTGCAGTTAGAATAATGAATTTGTAAATTTTGATCACATTGTCAGCATTATTGAGAGCCCTTGATATACAGTACAGAACAATCCTATATCTGATCAATACCATTGAGACCCCTTCATATTGTTTTTCTCATGTATGCAAACCAAAAACTTCCATTTCTCTGTTGTGTGGGATTTATTTAATCCTCATTTCCCCCCGTAATGGAAACGTTACGCAGTCAAATTTAACCACTGATGTAAATTCAAACCAGATGGGTCTGATGTCTCTGAGCGCTGTGACTCTAAATGGGACGACCTGAGAAAGACAGAACATTTACACCAGTCAGCTGAGCAGCTCCCCAAGCGCTCAGCTGTGGCGAAACAGATGACCAAGTGCACTCATCCGTGCGGTTTGGTTGAGTCCTACACGCATTGGCATTCCACTTTTCCACTCGGTCTGCTTCATTTACCCAACAAAGTGAGATGGGGTTAACCTCATCCTCTCACATGGCCTCTCACGTCCCTCTCTGAGGCAGTGAATCCCTCTGTCATTTAAAAAGACACTGGTGGTTTTGAGTGTTTTAGCCCATTCACTGAAAACGGTGAGAACTTAACCACACTGTCAGACAGTTTCCTAAGACTGCCGTCGGCTTTTAGATTGATTTCCTGCCTTCCACTGAGTTTTCCAGTATCTGCTGGATACGATTCATATCCAGTAGATATTATATGATGTAAAAAGCAACCACAAATGAATTGTATTTTTTCTGGCTGTGAAATATGTATCTAACATGAGAATAATTTAACATACTGGGAAATGCTCACTTTTGTTCTTTCTGATAGTTAGATGAGAAGATTAGCACTCTCATGCCTGTCCATGAAATGTGATGCAACAACAGCTGGTTGGCGTAGCTTAGCATAAAGACCCGGAAACCATTAGTCTGGCTCTGTTCCAAGGTAACAAAATCTGCCTACCAGCACCTCTAAGGCTACATCCACGTTTTCGTTTTAAAATGCATATTGCTACTTTAATACCTAGCGTCCACATTACTCCAGTGTTTTAAACCCCTAAAACCAGAGACCTTTGGCAACACTGCTGACCCTGTTTTATTTTGAAAACTTTGGGGTTGCGGTTTAGTCGAGACAGGCGAAAACGAAGACTTTCAGAAGCGTTACGCAGACACCCATGTTTGCTTCCTGATTGGTTTTCATCAGTCACAATGTGTCAAGCCAAAACATTAAAGCTAGGCCTACATATCTTTTGTGTTTTCATCCCTCTTGGGTAGCTGTGGCTTCCTCCAGAAATGAATAACACTCCCGGTACTGCTCTGATGTGTGACCATATTTGCGTTCTAATGACTGCCAATCTGTTTCCTTCCTTGTCTGCCTTATACCCATGCGTTACTTTAGTAACGGTTACACCTCTTTGTTGGTGCAAGCAAAGAAATCTCAGGTCGTATTTTTTGCCATCTCTGTAGTATTCTTCATAAACAAGCAACCAACTACAGAGTAGACAACTTGCTTCCTGTTTACACCAGCAAGTGTATGTGAATGGTCATGTGATATGCATTTCCAGGCATGTTAGTATGGACGGAGATTATTTCTGAAACTGTATTAACCCATCCATATGTATGAAGCCCACATGATGCCACATCCACACTATAAGTTTTTGCCTTAACGTGTCATATCTCCAGAAAGTTGCTGCACCTGGCTGGAAATAGTGCCGCACGTAACCCACCATTAAACCACTGTCTATTTGTTACTTTTGTGCAGAGTCAGGCTGGTGCTTATGCTAAACTAAGATAACTATGTCATAGCTGTAGCTGTATAGATATTCTCGTCTAGCTTTCAGCAAGAAGGTGACAATGTGCATTTCCCGAAAATGTCAAACTATTGCTTTAGATTGCCCTAATTTTAACCATGAGTCACTACACTCTTATATTAAGAGTATGTGTACAGTATAATGATGGAAAGCTGATTCCAAAATCTTAGACAAGAGACTAAAAACTGAACATTTCTTTGCAATTCTTGTCTCAGAATACAAAGATAGAATTGTTTTACGAAAAAAGATTCAACCAGTGATGTTGGTCAGTGAGTTTCACTTACTTTTGTGCAGGAAGAAGACTGTAGTGAGTTAATGCAGTTTACTTGAATAAAAAAAAAAAAAAAAACAGCTGCATACTCAGATGGTGATCCTCATCAAGACCAGTTAGCTAAACTGTCAGTTGTTTTTCATTTGCAGCTCAGTGGGCAAAGGACAGGAGTCAGTTTTTTGGCACCGTCCACTGGAGTCAGAGCCGAAATATTGTGCTGGCTTTCTTCAATCCAGTATCATTTTTTGAGTCAATTCCCACCCTAAACATTTCTTATAGTATCATTCATGACATTTTTATCCTATACAAGACAGGTGAAACATTTGCTGGAGGACTGAAGCCCTGCTGACGGGCTCAGATGTAAAGTGGCAGATCTCTCAGGAGAAGTTAACAAGGAGGATGAGCCGTGTCACTTCTCTGGACTGGCTGATAAAGAATACCGGCTGGTAACGGCTGGATGTGTTCAGAGCTGTACTCCTCTGAGGGCGGGAGATCCGTAACACTAACAGCAAGAAGACAAACTTGTCATACTTACTTGAAATGTAATATAGGGTAAGGAACTCTGTGGAGATAAGATTTTGGAATCAGAACAGGCCAAAATAGGAGCATAGCAGCCTCCGAATCGATGTCGTGCTTACTCTGAAGTATGTTATGTCGCTTCAGAAACTAAGACTAACAGATGGCGCTGCTCCATCCAAGCCTTACAGCCTGTCTACTGATTCATAATGTGACAGAACTCTGCAGAAAACAATAGCAAACATTTGGTAGATATAGCCTAACAAATGCAAGGATTTGAGGCTTTTAGTGCCTCTGTGAGAGGCAGAGGCTGTGAGAGAAGTGTTTGAGAGTTTGCAGCTTTTTTAAATGAAGTTATTTATTCAAGTTAAAGGTCCAGTGTGTAGGATTTAAGGGCATCTATCGGCAGAAATGAAATATAATATTTAGAACTTTGTTTTCATTAGAGTATTATCACTTGAAAAAAAGGATTCTGTTTTCGAAAATGAGCCATTTATATCTACATACGGAGCAGGTCCTCTTCCATGTAGTCTGCCATGTTGTTTCTACAGTAGCCCAGAACGGACAAATTAAACACTGGCTCTGGACAGGACCAATTGCATTGTCACACTTGGCACACAGGAGAAGTTTCAGTTCTGCAACCTTACCGCTAGATGCCACTAAATCCTACACTCTACATTAGTGGTTCCCAACTGGTGGGTCACGGTCCAAAAGTGGGTTGTGTGCCCATTCTGAATGGACCGCAAGTGACTCGCAAACATTTCAAATTTGTAGTGCAGTGAATTCCTGGCGCATAGCTTTTATTTTGAAGTGCCATTTCCTGCTTTAGAGTAAGTAAATGGACAGCTACTTTACAGAGACAAACTAGCTCGACGACATGGCCAAATGCAAGCATTACGCTCGATATATTAAACTGTGTGAACCTTGATCTAGTGATTAAGGAGAAATCTGGACCCCGTGGCTGGACCAGTTGGGAACCACTGCTCTAGACCTTTAACTACATTAACATAGAAGCATTTTTAATTCTTTTTCTTGTACGAAATAACAAAATGTTAGTGTAATTTACTGACCAACATCTCTGATTAATGTTGTCTGTAACACAAGCGTTTTGGTGTGTGTTGTGAGAAAAAAACTGCGCAGAAATATTTAGTTTTCACTCTATAATATCTTGTCTTGTACAATATCTCAGAAACACCTTGAGGGAATTTCTTAAAATTTGGCACAAATGTCTACTTGGACTCAATGATGATGGTTTTTGGCCATAACTCAAGAATTCATACACAAACCATGACATAATTTGACAAAAATGTTTAGTAGGATGACATCAAATCAATCAAATCAAAGGTCAACTTCACTGTGACACAATAATATTCTGTAAAACACTTTTATGGCCGTTATTCGAAGTCATAACACAGAGGGGCAAACATTTAGTCAGATACCGAAATGGTGACACTAGTCTTGGGTGCTCACCTTGAAACTGTGCTGATTGTATAGATCTGCTTTGCTGCTGGAGGGAAGGTGGGTGTGAAGCATCCATGTAATACCTTATATGAAATTCCCTCATAGTTGTCAATACAAATATGAGTCTGGACAGACAAATATGTAAATTGCTGTTTGGAGAAGTTTGCCTGAAGGGTTTTCTGCCAGAAAGGAATCCTGGATGAAAACCCTTCAGGCAAACTTCTCCCATGTGCATGTTAAACTGCAGCTTATCTAAGTGGCAGAAATCGGGGAAGAGGCTGTAATGAGCTCATTATCATTATTGTAAATGGTGGTCTGTTACTTACAGGTTATGATGCTGTTGTGTGCCTGTAGTCAGTCAAAAAACTTTCACTTCTCTGTAATAACCTGCTACATTTGACACCTTTAATCCATCATGGATTTTGACTGCAACTATTCACATCAAATGTTTTTGTTGTTTAGTAATTTTTTTTATTTTTTATTTTTATAAACAGCCTGGGTTATCCTTAAACAGCGTGTATTATGTCCATATTTGAGGCTAACAAAAGACTTGAGAGACAGATAAATTTAAGTACAAATACCAAAAGTACAGTTTGGGGATTGACATGATTAGTTGTTTGTGAACATTAATTATGATTAATCAAAACAATCTTTAGTCTTAATCCTAATGAAATAGCCTCCATGTGTCGTCTAGAGGTTGACCTGACCTGTACATACTGTATGACTACTAGTCCTCATGTTGTTTCACGGTTGCCAACAGTGCAGCCTCCTCATATATGCATCTGTTTCCTCCCAGGAGCTGGACATGGCATATTATGACTCCAAGGCGGAGCTGGATTATGTGAGTGAACAGATTTGTTTGATTTGTTTATATTTACTGTGGCTACTCGACAGACGGAGATTATTTGATGTGTTGTAAGTGTCTCATTGAATTAAACAGACTATAAAACAACTGGCAACTTTAATTTGGA
Organism: Epinephelus lanceolatus; assembly: GCF_041903045.1. Taxonomy (NCBI): domain Eukaryota; kingdom Metazoa; phylum Chordata; class Actinopteri; order Perciformes; family Serranidae; genus Epinephelus; species Epinephelus lanceolatus. The sequence goes on along the minus strand of NC_135734.1, from coordinate 27,934,943 downwards.
GTAGAGGTAAAGGTGTCGTTATGTTTGTGCTGATGAAAAGATGAAGGTGTATGTGACGTGTACTCTCTGATGTTCTCATAGTATTCCATGGATGGAGAAGGAGAGGTGGAAAACCCTTCGCACATCAAGCTGGAGTTTGTTTATGATCCGAACTTCAAAAACAATGTCAACTATTCCTACACAGCTGTGCAGATCCCCACAGATATTTATAAAGGAGGCAAGTGAAGTTCTGATGATTCTATTCATTACTCAGCTGCATGAAAAGATGCCCTATATGTGTGATGTACTTATTTTACATATTTAAAGGAGCATATCTAAGAAGTTTAACTCCTCTCCCCTCAGCTCCAGTCATTCTGAATGAGTTGAACTGGACGCAGGCACTGGAGAAAGTGTTCATGGAGAACAGTCAGGAGGATCCGTCACTGCTGTGGCAAGCGTTCGGGAGTGCAACGGGTGTCACTCGCTACTACCCAGGTAGATTTGATCAACCATCCTTGTGCTGCGCTTCCTAACTTAGGTTAGATATGAAGGGTGAATTTTCAGTGGTGTTTTATGTGTGTTTTTTTCAGCCACACCTTGGAAAGCCCCCGATAAAATCGACTTGTATGATGTCAGGAGGAGACCCTGGTACAGTGTGCTGCTTTAAACATCGTTTCATGTCAGCCTATCACAGGTGCTGTAGATTTTCAGGGCTGACGTATTGAATCCTCTTGTTTGCTTTGTTACAGGTACATCCAGGGAGCCTCATCGCCCAAAGATATGGTCATACTTGTTGATGTGTAAGTTATTATTAACATTTGTTTTCGTTTGTTTGTGAATGTATCACAGATATACTGGCAAAAGAGTATCGCCTTTACTATTGCTTATGTACCTGTGAATTTATTTCAACATACAAAACTCACTTTCTCCACAGTTTAAAATAATTAAGTGGTGTTAAGATCCATCTGTGAAGTTTTCCTCAGCCTCCCTTGCACCTCTTTCTCACTCACAAGTGAAGTGTAGAGAGCATTTATGGTGTTATTGCACATAAGAGAACAGCTTCTTTGTGCTTCTGGCCCAATAGGCCAGCAAAGCTAGAGAACAATGATAGAGTAAAAGAAAGTTGTGTTGTCACAGAGAAACAGTGCACCTGGCACTGACTCTGCAGCAAAACCAGCTGAGAGTGCAGCTCATACTGCTGCTCGTGTGTAACAGCTTAAAGGTCAAGATAGAGATGATTCAGACACAAGGACAAAATCTAAGTGGTTTGTACAAGATGTTGTTTTTTAGTGTTAAACAGGAGAAACAGCAGAGCAAACAATTTAATGAGACAGGAGCTTTACTATTTAAAGATTCTGCAGGCAACATTCAGAGCAGTAATATATCACCTAACAACTATTTTCTATGTGAAGATATAGTGAAGTAATTGCATCCTGGGCAGAGAAGTCACACTTGGTGTTGGAGTGATCTGAGCTTCTCTGTGGTTTGTTGTGGTAAACTGGTTTGTCTACATGTGCATGTTAGTGCATGTGTGTATCCCACTGGCGAGCTCATCGCCACCGCTGCTCATACAATGGTTACCACTGATATAGGGAACATGGATGAATAGAGATCTGGATACAGCATTGGAGGCAGGCCCCCATTCATTCCTATGAAAGTTGTTCAGCAGCACCTGGGTTTGCGCAGCATGAAATTATCCAGATCTTCCACACCGTGGGGCCCAGTGGTGTAGTCGTGGGTATACGCAGGGTATACACACCTCTTTTTGTGAGTTTTTACAGTATACCCACCAATATTTGCCAAATGTGGACATGTATGCAATTACCTAAAATCACTAAGAATACTTTAATACTCATCTCTAACGTTTACCTTGAATTATGGAAGCTAAGCAAAGCCGGGTGCAGCCTTCAGTCAGGTTGCCAGTGTAGGTGGGTGTGCGTAGGGTCCTCTGGCTACTTCAATCTGATCCACCCCTCGCTCCTTCACAGCTCCACCCTCTTGTCCAAATATTTGCATGTCTGGTTGCAAAAATCCAAAATGGCAAGGGCCAAAATGCCAAACCTCGGAGCCTCAAAACAGCAGTCAACAAACCAATGGATGACGTTTAGATGGCTACGTCCATTATTTTTACAGTCTATGATACCCACTTCCTCCTCAGCAACCTACCCATCTACTTAGTAGCACAACCACCTCATCAACTGCCACTACACCACTGGAGCATGCACGCAGGAGACTTAGAACCGAGTGCGGCTAACTTCTGGTTTAGTGCTCCGCTAATGTGAATGGCAGAAAAAATGATTTAATTGCGCTGCTCTTCTGGACTTTGGAACTGTTGTCTGACCGTTCAAAAAATGTATCCACTGATTTACAGACGTCTCTTTCACAATGTAAGTCTACCAAATGGAGTCTTTTTGGGCCCCATGGCATTACGTAAAGGATGGTGTATTTCCACTTTTGGCCCAAATGTAAAATCGCCTGTAAAGCCCGGCACTGCTTCTTGGGGCTTGATAGGGAATGGGAATCATGGAGCATTCTGGGGCAGCGCCACCATCTTGAAAGGATAAATGTCCGCAGTGATGGTCATCTGTCAGTCGTTAATCAACAAAAATGTTTAAGTACTAGAAGATAATTCAGTTTTCTCACTCTAAATATACATATATTTCCCAAAATTGTCGAACTGTTGCTTTAAGCTTAAACTTAATCAGACCAAGTGTTGCATTTTGTTTCTGTGCTAGATCAGATAGTAGAGTGTGTTTGCTGAGTGTGGTCAAATTAAATTCTGAGGTCGAGTGCAGCAGCCTGTTGTAGCCTCTGTTCTGTCCCCATGATGGCTGCTATTCATTGTGGTGGTAATAGTGGTTCATTGGCACTCTTTGCAAGGTTAATCCTATTACTGGGCTGAATGAGGAAAATTTTAGCGTAGCCCTCAGAAATGACCTTTAATAAACGTGGTTCATCCCATGTACATGAAGATGGTCACTGTATTCAAGTACAAATGAGTAATGATAATAATAATATTAATACATTTTATTTAAAAAGACGCCTTTCAAAACACCCAAGGTCACCAAACAAAGCATAAAATAACATACATGAACAAAGGAAAATATCTAACCCCATATGATGTGTTTTATTAATTTAATTTCATTGCATTAATTTTCACACATTGTAAAGAAATACTGCTGAATCTATGTTTATTCATTCAGACAGTATTTAAGGACATCAGTGTATGTGTACTAAATGGTGTTTGTCCATATTTTCACTGGGGTTGCATTAGGGTTTTTTCTTTGCTTTCAGTTTTAGCAGCACAGCTGAATATTGAGTTTGGGAGAAAACAAACTGTACATTGTTGTGTTCCTCAGCGGACTGCAAAGTATGGCAGATGGAAATACAAACAAATAGCTGCTAACAAGGATTTATCAATGCTGATTGATTACTGCAGCAGGAGAAATTATGTCTGTGATCGAACATCTGGAGGAAGTACGTGCCGAGTTTTCAGCACTGCTGAAGACTTTGGTCACATGCTCAGAGGACAGAGCGTGCACTGAAACTGTTAATTATACACCTATTGGACTTTCTGCATCATTCTGAGGGGATTTTACTGTTCAACCAATGATCTTTTTGTTGTGCAAATATTACCTCACGTAGTAAACATGGAGGGGACTGCAGGAGGTGCAAGAACAAGTCTAGGTTTTCTCATACTTTGGAAAAGGACGACAAATTGATGGAGCTGTTGAGTGAACAAGACGAGAAATTTTAATCTGTGAAACAGTTTTCCTCTCATTCCCACGGCCTTCTTCTACTAAAATAGTGCAGCTAAGCAACAGAAGCTGGTGACAAGTTGAGGCGAAAAAATCCATAATGTAAAGTTTATAATACAGTTTGTAGATTATGTTGATGCCTATTTAACAAGAATACTGTCGACATACAAGGCCTTTTTATCTTGTGTTTCAGGAATGATGTGCTTTTTGCGGACATGTAAAGAATTGTTAATATTTGTCAAAGTGAGGGCTTAATATTTTTCACCAGGGGCAGGATAGGAAATAATTTCCATCTAGGGTAACACTTTACTTAAAGGTATCTACATAAGGGTGACATGACACTGTCATAACTATAACATGACACTGTCATAAACTTGTCATAAACATTATGTACATGTCATAAACGTTTATGCCTGCTGTCATTAAGTGTCATTCGGTTTTTGTTGACATTGTTTGGGTTGTCTTGATTATAACAACTTGACATTAGCCAAGATGACATTACAGATACAGAAGTTGTCTTTGTCATGACAAGTTGACATTAAATTTGTTTGGGATGTCATTATGACAACTTGACATTAGCCAGGATCACATTACCAGAAGATGTCTTTGTATCAATCATTATGTCAACTTGTCATAAACACAAAAAGAGGTGCATTTCTTGTTAATGTCAAGTTGTTATGACAAAGACATCTTCTGGTAATGTCATCCTGGTTAATGTCAAGTTGTCATTATAAGGACATACCAAACAAATCTAATGTCAACTTGTCATGACAAAGACAACTTCTTGTAATGTCACTTTAATTAATGTCAACTTGCCATAATCAAGACAACTCAAACAATCTCAACTTGTCATAATCAACCCAAACAATGCCAACTTGTTATTACAAAAACTGAATGACACTTAATGAGAGCAGTCATAAACGTTTATGACATGTATATAATGTTTATGACAGTGTCATGTCATAGTTATGACAGTGTCATCATGTCACCCTTATGTAGATACCTTCAAGTAAATTGTTACAGAATCGAGTTATAGGTTTGAAACCAGTGACCCTGCAAGATCACCAGTCTGCAAAATCTTATAATGTGTGACAAAAAACTCACACTGTCTTTAGATGTGCCAAGTCAGGTTAATAGAGCACAGAGAGAGATCAGATAAAAACAGAGGCATGATCAATAAGTAAATAAATAAGATAATATAAGTAAATTAATAAAAGCAGACATTACCTTGATAAAATCATAAGACAAAAGCAGCATTGCACAGACAACAAAATATAATACAGTCAACTAAAAAAACAGAGTGTGGTCATGGTCGAGCATGTCATCGTAATGATTATTAAAAGGCAAAAGGGCTTTGTTTTAAAGGTATCGATGGAGTGGTCAATTTAGGGCCAATGACTGAAAATGCTCGATCACCTCTGGTTTTTAGCAGGGTGCGTGGAATGGAGAGCAGTGATTGGTCACCAGATGTGAGAGGGTGTCAGACTTAAGTCTTTTAAAAGTCTTTTCAAAGTCTTCTAGGGCAATGGTTCCCAACTGGTGGGTCGCAGTGGGTTGTGGGTCCATTCTGAATGGATCATAAGTGACTCATGAACGTGTGAACTTTATAAAAAAAAAAACACACTTTGTTTTTAGCACAGTGAATTTCTGGCACAGAGCTTTAATTTTGAAGTGCTGTTTTGCACAGTAGAGTGAGTGACTAACAGACAGTTACTTGACAGAGACAGCAGTCTAGCTTGATGGCATGGCCAAACACAAGCATGGCACTGAATGTATTAAACTGTGTGGACCTTGAACTAATGACTAAGGAGAAATCTGAACCCTGTGGCTGGACCAGTTGGGAACCACTTGTCTAGTGTATTGTAATTTTGCACAAATTTTGTGCCCCTATTTAGCAGCATGTTATCCATATCAACTGCAGCTGGGCTCATATATTGTGCACCTTCAGTTTCGTCACGTACTCTGCTAAACTGAAACATGCTGCATAATTTTGCAGGCCTTTATGTAAAATGATCTTTTTGTGTGTGTTTGCCTCTGTCGCCATGTATTTATCTGAGCATGTAATTGGGACATGTGTGTTTCCTCAGGAGCGGCAGTGTCAGTGGCCTCACCCTGAAACTCATCAAAGCGTCAGTGATGGAAATGCTGGACACCTTGTCTGATGATGACTACGTCAATGTGGCGAGGGTCAGTATCTGCTGCAATCACATCTATCTGTCTGTGACTTTGTTTCACTTGTTTCCTAAACTTCAGTCTTTACATATTTAAGCCCAGACTGTGTCCTCTGCTGCGTTCCAGTTTAACGAGAAGGCAGAAGCCGTGGTTCCCTGCTTCAAACATCTCGTCCAGGCTAACGTGCGCAACAAAAAGATCTTCAAGGATGCAGTGCAGCAGATGCAGGCGAAAGGCACCACCGACTACAAGTCTGGATTTCATTTTGCCTTCAACCAGCTGTTAAATGTAAGTCACATATTGATTTACTTCGACTGGGCATTAAGTCAATACAAATGTCTCGACACACTGTTTTACTGTATTGACCAACCCGACTGCTCACCCTCATTCGTCTCCCTTTGAAATGCATTTTTCAGAAGACAAATGTTCCCCGGGCCAACTGCAATAAAATAATCATGCTGTTTACTGATGGAGGAGAGGACAGAGCTCAGGATGTCTTCATGCAATACAACTGGCCCAACAAAACGGTTGGTTTCTTTTGATCATAACAAACACAGTTCAGTTACAGCCAGCATTTGGGAAAGGATGCACTGTGGTGTCTTTATCCCTTTGAAGACTTTTTATTTATTTTCCTCTCTTTATTCCTCTGAAGGTTCGAGTTTTCACCTTTTCTGTGGGTCAGCACAACTATGATGTCACACCTTTACAGTGGATCGCATGCACCAATAAAGGTGAGCTGAATTGTCTGTGATTTATTCAATTTATTTCCTATATCACACACTGTAGAGCGGTGGGCTTCAGCCTTTTTTGTCTGATGCACTCTCACAGCTGTTCATTGGTACCATAAGTCATGTCAGTGACTACATTTAAATGCACACTTATATTCCTGACATGATAATATTCAGAATTTAATAGCAGTCATGTAAACAGCATATTCTGCGTGGATTTTCTGAATTAGGCTGCCTTCTGAATTTATCATTTTCAGATGACGTGGGATATGCTGATGTTATTTGAATTTTAGGACCTTTTCTTTTTTTACATGTATGCAGCACATTCTGAATATGTGTCTCAACTGTGGTTTTTACTGCAGTTTGCAACACACAGCCTCTTGTCTGTTTACGGTCAGCATTGTGCATTGTCATAGATATGTTATATACAAGCAACTCCCCAACAGTTTGCACGGCAGTTGTAAAGATGCATGTCCAAAAGAAAAGCCCACATTTCTGGTCTGAAGGAGAAAGACTTGGATATTAACAGGTTTCTTGATAGGCATAAATATTGCAACGCCGACCTTTTCAAGAAGGTGGTTGAAGGAATTAAAGAGGAGGGCTGTGCTCGCATGGTTTGGCAAGTCTGCCATCCTGTCATGATGCAAAGAAGCAAAACAGCACAAGGAACTACAGCTGTTCCACTTCTCCATATTTTGATGTGATAGCTAACATGTATTGGCACATTAAGCAGAGTATGCACAGCTGCATATAAACAGGAGTATTAGTAGGATACTCATTTTCATTAGCCATATAAGCAGCTTTACAGGAATATTGTCTTTTTTGGAATAATATATTGTGCATGTAAATGTAGTCAGTGTTTAAATTGCTTTGGTTTGCATTTGTAGGTCTTGTTTTAATTTAAGGACAGAAGCTGGACATTTCAGCCAATTATCTATTACTTTAAGCTAAGTCATTACTTTTAACCTTTTCACCACTTATCTAATAGTTTTACCTAAATTTTGGTCAACTTTGGGCATCCTACTGGTTATTGAATTTACTTATAAGTACTCACTGCAGAAGATTAATAAAATCTTCTGCAAAATGGAGTCGTCACATGTTATAAAGAATTGATACCATAGTTAAAAAAACAGCACAGTTACAACCGAAGTTAAGACTACAGTCTGTAGTTGACTTGCAATACTGCACAATGGGAATAAAAGCTTATTATAGAGTTCTTACTTTTTTTCCTGTGTCCAAACAGGATTGTTGTAACAGTGAAACACTGACTGACTGACTGAGCATTTTACTGCATATCGAGTACTTTTATTTTCAGTTCTTACAGTAATTTCAATGATAATTTTTACATGCTTTTACTTAAATGAGGTCTGGAATGCAGGACCACTGTTTGTAGTGGAGTATTTTTAAGATGTGAACACTTTTTATGCTCACTGCTACAGCTATATAGGCCTGGACCCGTTTTTATTGGCTAAAGAATATTAGTTGCCATGTTATTTCATACAAGGAATTTGGGGACATTGCTTTCCATCCGACTGGGTCTACTGCCATACTGTTAATGAGGAGGCAGTTATGTGAGCTAACCTGCACTAAATACTTAAGTTGTTCACATTCAACAAAACTCAATAATGTTGTATACTCGAGTTTAGTCTGTCGATTTCTTTTGCTGCAGTCATAGTATTATTTTCTTTTCTTATAGAGGTATAAAAAAGATCTTAAAATTTGATATATTTATACTTAAAATGTGCAGAAACCTTGATTGTTAAAAGTTGGACATTAAAACTTTTGTTCCTAATGGCTGTGCTGTCCTACATCAACAGTAAATTGATCACATCAACTTTTATTCAAGCATATATATCTTAAAATGCATTGCTATAGTCGCCCCACTCAGTCTGTACTTAAGGAGAGTTGTCTGCTGTATATTTATTAATCAATGCCGAGACAGAGGAACAAATAAATAAATGACTGAGTCTAATGTACAGCACAGTGCACTGACCAGACTAATGGGCCTTCCTGTCAGATCTGTGAGCAGACCAGAGTTGGTGTTTGCTCACGCAGAGGTCACTTTTGCTCGTGTAGATCAGAGTTGCTCGCAGCCGAGAGCTGACAGTGATTGTCCCGGGAGAACTCATGTTCGTGAGGGTGGTTTCTTGCTCGTGCAGAGATGGTGACTTAATGGCACTCAGAATACTTGTGCACAAGAGTTGGCTTTTGTTCATGCAGAGCTGTTTCCTTTTTAGTGCAGGTTATTTTTTTATTCTGATGTAATAGCCTGGATTTAAACAGAGGGAGAACAAGATGTATCTGTGTATGAGTTGATGTAACACAAAATGGTCATCATGATTATCTCCACTGAATTATACGAGGTCTCTGTGAGGCACTTTGTAAAACTGTCGTATGAAAAGTGCCATATAAATAAAGTTGATTTGATTTGATTGTGTTTTTACCTCTTAGAGCAAGATCATGTTAGGCAGTGAAGATGACCCTAGTATTCATCAGTGTTGTATGGACAGACCACTGGAGTTGCATTAGATGAATTCACTTATTATTAATCCAAAGAAGACACAAGAAATAATTATCGGTCTTCCAGTGAACTCATATCCTCCATCAGTTAATGTCCATTACACACAGATTGAACAATTTTCCCCGTATCAATATTTGGGCATTTGTGTGGACGCTGCTTTATCCTGGAGTGCACATATAGATTTTATTTGTAGCAGATACAACAATGCATTTACTTTCTCAGGAGACTGAGGTCATGGGGAGCAAATAAACAAATCCTATTATTGCTTTTCCAATATATAATTAAGAGTGTTATGCAGTATGGAATCAGTGCATGGTTCATTTGTCTCTCTGTTCGTCTTAAAGCTAGACTGCTACAGATCTGCTCAAAGATTGTGAGTCAAATGCTTGAGTCACATTTCCAAACTGCGATTACTAAAATATTATTGACTCCGGCAAGTAATATTACGTCTGATCTCTTTGTTATTTGAACAATATCAGCCTTTGCCATCACATAGGCAAGACTGATTAGGTTGTGCAACTCTTTTTCACCTCAGTCTGCCAACCTATTAAATCAGAGTATGGGTTCTGAGTAGCCTCAGTGTACCTGGGCCCAGCATTGTGATGTTGCGTCGACAACAACAGTTACTTCCAGGTAGACAAATGGCAGTCGGAGAGATATGTGAAATCAGCAAACCTGTTTGTTTCTGCTGTCATCTAAAGCCACAGCTATAACATTTATAGATATATAGTCAAACACTGAGGTCTTACTTCTCTGACACTTATGCTGTGCTTGTCCTCTGCACTGTGTTGTTTTGCTAGCATCTCTGATAAACTAAATTTGCAGCCACGGAAGCTATGTTATGTGCTGCTGTGGATGGGGGTCGCTGCAAAACATATTAAGCTACCCCAAAAAAATCCATATCCATTCAAGTGTAGCCTATATTTGGAATATTTTCACTGCTTTACCCTTTCACACTACCTAACTGAGGCAGCAATAGACCAGCAAATACAGTTTGGCAAAGTACAATTACTGTTTTTGTCAGTGGAGTATGGTAAAGCTGTGAAAATATTCTTAATATAGCATATATCTTTTAGGTGAGCTTTTTTTAGGCTTCGAAAAACTAATCAGTTGAGACAGTGTTTGCTCAGCAGCCCTTCATTTTATGTACGTGATGCAGGGTTTTCCACCCGGAAGTTATTGTAAACAAACATCTGGTGTATATGGAATTATTAATTTGTTGCATCCACTTTTTGTTATGTCTGATGTAATTTGTAGTGTTTGTAGTGGTTTTTTTTTTGTTTTTTTTGTTCGGTTAAATGTTGTTTTGTATTTTTGTATTTATGTGAAATATTTGACGTCCTGTGACTCAAATCGAACTCAAGAAATTTTTCTTACAATAAAATAAAATTAAGTAAACAATGAACTTTACAGCCACATGTACTCCACATATTGTGAATAATGTGATTTTATGAAGTGTATAAATCACACATTCTGTGTTACTGATCATTGAATATTATAGTATAGTATTTAGCACCTTATGAGACCAAACCTATTAAATCTAGTATACATATTAATAGTTGTTTATTTAAAAAATAATTATTTAAATTTTTTAGTTAATTAATCTATTTGTCATTGTCAATTAACATGTAATTGATCTGCTAGTATTTTCATAACTGAGAAATTAAAAACATTTTTTCACAAAATTGCAAAACATTACCAAGCCCCAGTTTATTGATTGTGTGTTAACTGAATATTTTTGGATTTTAGACTGTTGGTTGGACAAAAAATGACACTTGAATACATTTTTGACATTTTATAGCATAATTTATATTACATAATGAAAACAGTAATTGAGAAAATATTTAGTAGATATTTTTAAAATGAATACAATCATTATTTGAAGCTCTGTTGCAGCAAAGCATGATGGGAAACAAGGTTTTTTTATTTTAAAAAGGAAACTCATACAGAAATAGTTTCTCTATGAAGCAGCTTCAGATAGAAATGAGGTTTCAGGTTCAACAGGAGCTTTTATTTTGGACTTTCAGGTGATTTAATGGTTTCGACTGAACTGTACAAACAGACACATCAGTTTTAAAGCTCGGCGGTGTTCGTCTCTAAGCTTCCTATCTGTGGGAGTTAAGTGGCTGAGTCACTGGTCTAGTAACATCTAGTAAAATCTGGAATATTTATGAGCTCCACTTGTATTTTTTTCTGATACCATTGCTCACACACACACTCTCTCTCCCTCTCTCTCTCTCTCTCTGTGTTTGTCTTTTTTTCTCTGTCACTTGCCAGGTTACTATTTTGAGATCCGTTCCATCTGTGCTATAAGGATTAACACCCAGGTGGGTTTGTCTAGTGCCTCTGACACAGCTGATCCCCGCTCACTGTTTCAAATTCTCCTTGTGGAGCTCACTCACTCTCTGGAAATGTCTACCTCCATTTGTTTGCACACCCATTCTCCCCGTGGCCTGATGTTGTTGGTTGTTTTGCCGCTGCAGCCGGTCACGTATCTCTTTTGTTTTGTCAGGAGTACCTCGACGTGCTGGGGCGCCCCATGGTGCTGGCAGGCAGCGATGCCAAGCAGGTTCAGTGGACCAATGTGTATCAGGATGCTTTGGTGAGACTGCATGACCTCGTCGGCCGTATGTGATTAAATATAGTAAATGCACCAAACATGCATTAAATACACATTGAAATAAACAAGCTCATAATTTACATGATTTGGGACTTTGTCTTTGGACTCTGTAGGGTCTTGGCATGGTAGTCACTGGGACTTTGCCTGTGTTTAATCTCACCATGGATGGAAACTCACAGGTAACAAAGCTGGTTATTATATGACAGTGTCATTACGTTTGCACGTTGCAAATTATGGTCATTCTTCTTTTCATTTTTTTAAAGACAGAATTTAACTCTGTTGTTTTATATCATGGAAATGACCACTTTTAAAGGACTAGTTTGACATTTTGGGAAACATGTTTATTTGCTTTATTACCAAGAGTTAGATGAGGTGATCGATACCATTCTCATGACTGTACAGTAAATATGAATTTAGTGTTAGAAGCACAGAAATGAACATCCGCATTCAAATCAACATAGCAGGATCATCAGAGCAGCTGCCATTTTTTTATGTGTACTCTTCCCACTGCAACCTTTGTAGCAGGCTGACTTCTGTCTAAACAAACCGATGTGCAGCAAGTTACAAACACACCGAGGTGAGGTTTTGCAGTAGCAACCAAACAAGCACTGGAGTGGTGATGTTATGTTGTCAAATAAGCATCTACTACCCTGTTTCTTTTGGTGCCATTAATTATTATGTTTGTTAAAACATGATGTACTGAAGCTGCCTCCAGAGAGTAGTGAGAGCTGCTGCTCAGTGGACAGCTGCTCAGCCTGCAGCTAGGGGCATAACGTCAGGGAGACTGTGGGGATAACCAGCATGTAGAGTTTCCATACTGTTCTTCATCAGACTCTGTGAATTAAGGGTTTATTTTGACCAAACCAGTGATGGTTACTGTTGAAACAGTGGAGTAACTAACTAGATGACTATCAAGACCAACTGAGAGCCTTTTGGTGGGTTTTATTTTAAGTGTGTTTGACAGAAAATCTTGGTTTGGTGTCGGTTGTATTTTTCTGTCTAATAAGGAAAATAAAAATAGGCAAAACTAGTAACTAATAACAATCATCATTCTAGTTTGTACCAGTCAAATGATAATGAAAAAGGTTCAAGTTCCTTTCTACTTGTTGTATTTCTATGGTTAGAAGAGGGTTAGCTTAGCTTAACAAAGACTGGAAGCAGAGGGACTTTGCTAGCCTGGCTCTGTCCTAAGGTAGCAAAATCTGCCTACCAGCATTTTTACAGCTTATGACAGCATAAATTGTAGGTTAAAAAAAATTAAAATGGAGCGGTGCAGGAATTTCCAAGATTAAGGCCGTAAATTTCCGAGAAAAAAACTTGGACACTCTCCGACGTTAAAGTGAAACAAACTTACATTCTCCAAGACTGAAGTCGTAAATTTACGAGAAAAAACTTACAAGTGGCGTAGTGTAAACAGTGACAAGTCCATTATTCTTATTCTTATGTTGGAAGGAAGGCGTGATGGATGAATGGGTCACCTCTTCTCTTGGGGCTGCAGTGATTCACAGTTGTTTAAAAACCTGTGTTATGACTATTGCACTATCAATGACTGCTTGACCCATTCATCCTCCACAACTTCCTCCCTACATGAACCAGGTCCATCGTTATACTAAGTCATCGGGTTTTCTGGTAGTAAATTTGTGATTTTTTTTTTACTTGTAAATTTACCACTTAACTCTCACAAATTGTGAATTTTTCCTTGGAAAATTACTTTCCTGCCCCAGCTCCATACTTTTTTTCTTACCTTTAATGGCTCTGATACGCTGTTGTAAAATCTCAGTATTGAACAAGTTGTGTCTCATTTTGGCTAATCAGCGCAAAAACTGAAATTTAAAGGCCCAGACAAAAAAAAGATTTCAAAGAACTATCAGCAACGAAAGCCGACTGTTGAGCACACTGCAAAGACTACAGCCAATGGCCACCCAGCATGTATAAAATAACTCTCCACACTAGCAGACATCAGTAGTCTGTATTGCTAAAGAGCGCCATGTTTAAAAAAAAAAATCTTACCTTATGTAACAAGTTTGTTTTGGTCTCACTCCCTCTCGATTTTAGCTGATTGTTTACTTTCCTCACTTCCATTTCTCTTCTTGTGCTCTGAGCTGAGCTGCTAGTCAGAGTGATTTCATTCACCAATGATCTCTGTCATTGCTGACACCAGTTCAACATGCTGAATCAGCCCCAAAAAAAAAGAAGTCAATGAGGGCCAATGGTGCAGGACACACTGCACCAACCATGGCGACGGATGCTCACCAGCAGCCCAACACTGACTGACAGCTGACTGTCTGTGGTGTGTCAGGGCCTTAAATTCAACATGATTTGGTGTAACAGCTGGATATGTACCTTGACTATTTCTTGGCTTGGCGCATTAACTTCTTTGTGCTAAGCTAACCTGCTGCTAGCTCTAGCTACTTATTAACCAGACAGACATGAGAGCGGTATCCGCTGTATCTTCTATATATCATCCAGAGAGCAAATAAGCATTTTTCCCAAAATGTAAAACTATTCCTTTTAACCAGCTGTATGTATTTTGTCTGACCAGAATCAGCTGATATTAGGTGTCATGGGAGTCGACGTGCATCTTGACGAGATAAAGCGACTAACACCACGGTACAATGTATGTGCATCTCATTAGCACCATCATTAGTCACATTTTGTTCTTGTGGTGGAGAGGACAGACTAACACACTGCTATTTCTTGCTTTTATCATTAACAGCTTGGAGCAAATGGGTACATATTTGCCATCGACCCAAATGGATATCTTCTGCTTCACCCTAATCTTCTGCCAAAGGTGGTGTATATTTAACTTCCCTAATAGACTATTTTACTGCACGTTGAAGGGAAGAGGAGGTATATAGAGAATACAGGCCCCTTGGGGTTTAAAATGTTGATTGTTTATATATGTAGTTTAGATAAGTATGATGCTGATTTGCCTGCTCTGCATGTGATGTTAATGTAAATGGATTTTTCTCATTCGACTCCTCTCAGCTGGTGAACCTGCCAGAGCCTGTGACGCTGGACTTCCTGGATGCAGAGGTGGAGGACAACAATAAAGAAGAGGTGAGCAAGTAGTACCAAGTAAGAATGAAAAGTTTCTAGTTTTAGGCCTTGTTGTTGTTGTTTGAAATTATTACTGGGCTAGTGAACAACATTATCTGCCTCAGGATTACCTGCCGAATGGGTAACTGAAGGCCCCACGTACAGTAACATGTTTTCATAATGTTTCTGTACTGAAAAAAAAAAGGTTTGTTTTTTCATTTTCTAGATCCGGCGACAAATGATTGATGGAAGACCAGGTGAAATGCAGATCAAAACTCTCATCAAGTCGATTGATGAGGCAAGTAAAATCTCTCTCTGAAGAGCTTCACATATTTCAGCTCTTTAATCTGAATGTAGCTGCCATGTACTGTAGAGCTCACATATTTATGATCAGCTCTAATCTGGAGTATGATGAATATGTTTAAAGAACATTATGTATCTGTTTTACAACCTGTTTCTTATTTGAACTATACATTTGGTTACCATTAAATTTTACTGATTGGTTTTTATTGTAGGTCCTTTTTTGACTGTAGCTTGGCTGCTAAAAAGTGGCAGGTTTGGATAGGCTGTCTTGTGTTGTTGAAAGGGATGGTTCAGATTTTTTTAAAAATGGTGTTATATGAGGTACTTAACTATAGTCAGTGTATTACATACAGTAGATAGCAGTCTGCATGCCCCCAATTTGGAGAAGCAGACAGGATAACTGCCACGAAAGCTAAGCAATGTACTGCTGTGGATGGAAGCAGCAGCAAAATGTATTTAGGCACATAAAAAAAGGCCTACCAAAAAAATCTATTTCGATTTTGTTCTAATTGATAATTTCCGATGTTCATTATGTATTTATTTCCAAGTAAGTAAAGTGTAAGTAAAGAACTTTTTAAAGGCCCAAATTGTATTTTTGCCCTATATAGTGTTTTTGACCACATACAACATACCACATTGAATCTGAGTAAATTTCATATTTGATTTTTTTTTTAGTTAAACTGTTATCATCTTTTTGAAAAATATCCATTTAGGAGCAGCTCTTTGTACTGATTTTAGCTGGAAAATAATAATAATAATAATAAACTTTATTTATATAGGACTTTTCAAAACAAAGCTACACAGTGCTTTACAAAAATGAAAAACAATAGACAATAATAAAAAAAATAAAAGCAGTTTAAAAGTTATACAACATGGGAAATGGACCTACACATGAGAGAGTAAGATAAGTAAAATGATAAAACAATCAATAATATACAAGTTAAGAGAATGGCTTTGTACTTTAAGAGGCTTTAAGAAGTGACTTACAGATAAAAGTGAGCTCAGGCCATAAACTCTGTGAAAGCACATTTTTAAAACTGTGTTTTTAAGAGGGATTTAAAAGAGGATCAGGAACTCGCCAGTCTGATCTCCTCAGGGAGGTTGTTCCAGAGAGTGGGGGCCCGATCAGATAAGGTCCTTGGTTTTCAGCCTAGATTGCTGAATGGCCAGCAGAGGCTTGGCTGAAGACCTCAGGTTACAACCATGCATATACTCAGAAACTCAGAAGATCTGAGATGTGCTTAGGTGCAAGTCCAAAGCGGGCCTTAAAGGTTATCTAATATCTTAAAATCGATTGTAAAATTTACTGGAAGCCAGTGAAGAGAAGCTAAAATATGTGCTCTCTTGTTTTGGTTTCAGTGAGGAGTCTGGCTGCTGAATTTTGGACAAGCTGTAATTAGTGTAAACTCTGTTGACTCAGACATGTGCACAGAGTTACAGTCGTCCAAACGAGAGTAAATAAAAGCCAAATGACAGTTTCTAGAGTTTTACGAGATCAAATTGAACTCATCTTAGAGAGGCTCTTGAGCTGCAGAAAACAAGACTGGACAACTGTGTTAACATCCTTGTTTAAGCTAAGGTTATTATCAAAGATGACGCCAAGTTGCAGGCTATACTTTTCTTGACCTGCTTGCTTTCACGTTAACAAAAAATATTGGTATAAGAAATTTGTAACAGTGTCAGAAGACATTAATTTTTTCTGATGTTGTCTGGTGTTAGCCCCTGTATTAAAGTATTCATAACATATTCCTGTCATAAGTCGAATTTTCATGTTTAGGCCTTTGAATTAAGCTCCCTGAGGATTGTATTCTGAGTAAACTGTTACATCCTCAGGTCCAAACACCTCACAAAAACCATATTTCACACATTACATAAAGTAAAAGCAGGAAACTGTAGCTCGTTTGCTTTAGTTGACTGAAGTGTCCTCAAATGTCTCCTCTACTGTAGCAATACATCGATGAGGTGTACAGGAGCTACACCTGGACTCCTATCAACGGCACAGATTACAGGTGAGCAGCTACAATGTTGTGAATCAAAAATAACAACCAACCAGCTGTAGCCTGACGAGAACTGCGCACACAGATGGATTCACTCTCCCTTTCTCTCCTCTCATTCATCTGTCTCCCTGTTGGGCTGCTGCCACCTGCAGTCTCGGCCTGGTACTACCACCCTACAATGAGTTCTACATCCAGGCAGACCTGAGTGATGTGATGCTGCAGCTCCAGTGTGAGTACAGAGAGGCAGAGCTTTCAAGGTCCTGTGTTTATTAAGATTCAGAGATAAGATGAAAAAGCTAACATCACTGCCTCTTGTTACAGATATGCAGTCGCTGCTGCCCAGCTCCTTTGAATCCTCAGGACATGTGTTTCTGGCTCCAAGGTGACTACCATCTCTCCTCCCCCTCGTGTTTTCACTCTTTCTCTGTCTGTTAGTAAAAGGAAAAGTCTGATTAATTCTGACCTCTGTTTCTCCAGGGAATACTGCAAACGTCTGCATCTGTCTGACAACAACACCCAGTTTTTGCAGAACTTCCTCTCCCTCATGTTGGACATTTCCCCAGAATCTGATGAGTGTGAGTGTGTTAACAGCAAACTGTAGTTTACAGTATTTGCCACTGCTGCAGATACACACATGAGGCAATATTCTTCAATCGGGAGAGACAGGTGAATGAAGAGAAGACAATAGTTTAATACAGATTACGAGTGAACACATTAACAGATAATGATGATCAAGATGTGTGTGAAAGTCTTTGGCATTTAGACTCTACAGGTAGATTTTGTAATCAATGAGTGTCTGTCCTGAGCAGCAGCAAGATAAATCCCCCCGTGGTGTCCAGACACAGGTGGAGGTGGTTGATGACTCTGCTGAGACTGATGAGGTTGATGAAGGTGATGGATTTGTGAAGACGAGGCAGTGGTGGGGAGGTGGAGGGTGCGCCAACCTGCAGCATGAACATACTAAAGGCACACAGAGATTCAAATTTATAACAAGAGGGAGCAAGATGATAGGCTGACAATGAAGGTGTAAGGGTTGATAGTTAACCTTATCCTCCACCTGCCACTGCGGCTGATTGATTCACCAGCCACTCAATAGATTACAGTTGTTTTTTTGGCTGGTGAGTAAAGAAAATCTGGCAGCCACTTGACTATTTTACCTGCATTTGGCTGGTGGCAGGTGCTAATTTCTAACTGTGGAAGGTGTGCTGCTATGTGATTGGTCAGATGTGATCAGCTGACAGAACAGCTGATATCTTAATTGACAATGAAAGCAAGGAATTAGGAGCGAGCATGCGTGCGAGAAGTGAATGACAGAGTGTGAGAAATAAATTAGAGGCCTAAACATGCAACAATATAGTCTTCCTAACTGAACTTTTGCCAGAAATTAATTTGTTTTTTTGTTTTTTGTTTGTTTGTTTGTTTTATCTCAGGTGACCAAGGCCTCATCCATAACCTAATTTTGGATTCCAGGATTATCGGGCAGCTGGCTTCTCGTGTTTGGAAGAACAAGGACCTGAATGCGTGAGTCAGCTTGTTTGCTGCTTTTCACACCATCCACCATGGTGAAGACTTTATTTCATAGAAAGACACTTTGTGCAAATTAACATCAATCTGCTTCAGAGTGTCAGAGTTAAAACAAACTGAGCTGGCTAAGTAAAAACTGTTTTTACAGGTACGGCTTCCTGGCTGTGTTTGCGTCCACCGATGGAGGAATAACACGGGTTTTTCCCAACGTGTGAGTAAGATTAATGTACTTACTGAAGCAGATAATTACACCTATTTGGTAACACTTATAATAACCATCATTAATAATTGTTATTATAATTATACCATTTATATGTTGATATAGAAACTGAAATGATTAAACTTTAGTTAACAGTTATTTTACTGTTAACAAACAATGAAATATTAACTAATAATGTTTACTAATTATCAGTAATACCATAATTTATGGTCATTTAACAGTTTATTGTTGTACACTTTATAACATTTTATATACTATATTAAGTAATATTTCGTTTTTAAACAATCTGTAAATATTTAGATGCCGTAATAAAGTTAAAGTAATTGATGATTATAATACCATGTTAAATGATCAATTGATTACGTGTACTGCAGCTATAAACATTGCAGCTTTATAATGACAACCAAATAATATTTATAGATAAATTACACAGTATTTATTTACCATTTAACAACAATGTGTTGTAATCATCAGTTACAGCTTAATAAGAGTCATCTAATAATGATTAATCTCACATATACTCTGTTTATAAACTGTTTGTTAAATGGTTTGTGTTGTGTCTGTGCAGAGCTGCTGATCTTTGGGATGAGGATCCTGAACCCTTCAATTCAAATTACTACAGACGGAGTCTTGACAACAAAGGCTACATGTTCAGAGCTCCATCGAGATCCTGTGAGTAACTGTGACAACACATTTTAAAGTAGCTTCAGTCAAGATATTTACAATAACAATGGATCAAATGACTGTGTGTATATGTGAGAGGGGTCACTCATAGTGATCAACATGCAGAGAGTTATCACTCATCTCTGCAGTTAGCTTAAAGGGACAGTTGGCAGTGATACGGGTGGCGGATTTAATTCAGTAGACAGAAAATAGTTCCTACATGAAGCTGCCCACAACAAGGTCTGTGGATTATCTTGAGTAACAGGGTCATGATTTCTGGAAAGAGACATTGCTGTTGACAAGCAAGTTAGGTTACCTGGTGCCTCTAAATTGTCCGTAGGTGTGAGTGGGAGTGTGAATGGTTGTCTGTCTCTATGTGTCAGCCCTGTGATAGTCTGGCGACCTGTCCAGGGTGTACCCTGCCTCTCACCCAGTGTCGGCTGGGATAGGCTCCAGCCCCCTGCAACCCCTAACAAGATAAGCAGTTACTGAAAATCAATGAGTGAATAAAGCATTATAGGATCTTTCAGCTCATTGTTTTGGTTTTACAAACCACTTTACCACTAACTTTACTTTTTGTCTCAAACTCACAGCATCGTTTTTGGTTGCAGCAGGCAAAAAAGCTCTGAAAACACACTGTACACTACTTGTTTAGTGAAGATGAAACAGAACTGAAAGAGAGTAAATATTGAACTTACGCTCATCAGGTGACCAGGAACACGACTCCAAATAAATAATGGTGTTGCTGTGTAACTGCTAAATGTGTAACTAAGCAACTGTGTGCTAACAAGCTCACCGGATCAGCTGTAATGATAGGTCAATATTGTGTCACAACGTGTTTCTGCTGCCACCAAGTGGCCAAAAAAACCCAAACAAAATCACGCACAACAGCTTAAAGTGCGACACCTCAGGTTCATCGACTGTGACCTAACTGTAAATGATCAGTGATCATTTTAACAAGCTTGAGTCATGATGAAAAAATAATCTCACAGTTTTAATCAGCAAACTGTTTTAGGTGTCATCACAGCTGTGGGACTGAGAGAGAGGTTACGATTGTGAAAAGATAGCAATCACACATGTGTGACATCAGACTGTGACATCACCTCAGTTGGTTTGTTTTTTTTTGTTGTTGTTTTTTTTTCTTTTGTTTGTGAACAGCGTTGGATGACCCTGTAGGTGCAGAAAACGGCACTGCTGGAATTCTGGTTAGTTCAGCTGTGGAGGTGAATCTGGGAGGCAAACTGCTCAAACCGTCAGGTAAGAAAAATACTTTAATGTGGCAAACTTAAATGTGGCATCATGTGGGATTCCCAGGAATGTTTTTTTGATCTAAAATACTTATTTCAGATATTTCAGCTAACTCTGTTTGGTTCTCTTCTCACCAAATCACTTCATCTTGTCTTCTTCCTCCGCTCTCTGCTCTGATCCTGTGGATGTTGTCACTTAGTGGTCGGAGTGAAGCTGGACCTGGAGGCGTGGGTGGACAAGTTTAAGATCCTGGCCAGCAATGTGTCAGACAGTCGACAGGGCTCACACAAGGTACAGCATGGTGCCACTTATTACTAATAGTCAGCAATTATTTAATTAAACTTCATTCACTGTAACAAAAGTGACATCATTGTCTCATTACATTCTTTGTTACAACAGTGTGGACCATCCAGGAGCTGTGAGATGGACTGTGAAGTGAACACTGACGTAAGAATAATTTCTGTTTTATTCTTTTTTATTCAGAGATTAAATTTTCTCTCAAAGGCACTAAAATAGCGCTGCTAACCAACAGAGGCTGGTAGCAATTGAAGCGACAAAACCCAAAACCTGAAGCAGGTAAGCAGGATGTGAAATAATCTCACATGAATCTAGTTGTAGTCGTACAAAGAGTGACCCCGCAAGATCCCCTTGTCTTTAGATGTCAGCAGATGTCAGACTTTAGTCTTTTAAAAGCATTTTTTAAGTCTTCCAGTGTTTGGTCGGCATTATTCTGTTTTGACATTTAATTAGTAGAAAATTGGAGCAAGTGCACAGAAATCTCTTTGTATCATATAAATGGGCTTTCTTTGAATAGGGATGCATGATATTGGATTGTTACAGGCATTAGATATACTGACATTATCCAACTCATTTTGGGTGATTGCAGATGCAGCTACTGATATAAGCATCTATTTTTCTGCAGAGAACATTAAGACTGTCCTGTAGTGGCATTCCCTTGTTATTATGCCTGCTGTTCGTGATGGGCCACTGGTAGATGCAGACATAAAATACAATGCTTTTCAAAATATACACATTTACTGGTAAAAATAAGAAACCCTAATCCAACGTAGGTTACATGTAAAGTATGCCATATTTATTTTAATGTAACAGTTTCAAATAACATTCACACTTTAACAGGCTCGGATGATGCTCTCCCTGAGACAGTCTTGACAGGGCAAATCTGACCTATGTCAACTAATTAAAGTCACAGTATTAAAGCATTTATCAGCTTGTTATGTCGAGAGAAATTTTCATTTTTTGCCAATACCAATGTCTTTTTAAAGCCGTTATCTGCGGATACTAATGACGGGCCGATATTATCGTGCATCCCTAGCTCTGACAGTGGAGTCTGATATGTTTGATTTTAATGACTCATGAGAGAAATGTTTTTTTGCAGTTTAATATATTTTTATGTAGAAAAAATTTGGGTATTTTTATCATGCATGGAGACATGCTTGGTTTTTAGCTTTTCACACTTGCCTGAAGGTTTTTTAGAGTCTGCTGTCTCCTCTTATAAAGTCAAGACAACCTGTATCTTGAGATTTAGTAAAAAGTTACCTGTATCGTGTCGTCTGTAGGACCTCCTCTGCTATCTCATTGATGATGGCGGGTTCCTGGTTATGTCCAATCAGAGAGATCACTGGAAAAAGGTACGTCTTTGTGTGGTCATGTGCTACTCTTATAGTAGTATAACTTGAAATGTCTATTTCTAAGAAGAAAGTTTGCATTTAGGCATGTATGTCTTTCTACTTCATATTTTGAAAGTGATGCAGAACTAAAAATATAAAATTCTAAGTCATGTTTTGTAAGCAGATGTGAATTTCTGAGGTTTTGTTTGGTTGTTTGTGTGTTTTACATCATATTTTGTGTGTTTCAAAAGTAGTTTTTGCCACAGGATCATTAATAAGTGGTGTATGCTTCTCTGGAGAAAAATATTTCCCAACACTTAAGGTTGGTGGTTTGGTCCAACTCCCAACCCAAAGCGTCGCTATTTGACGACCTGGGAATGAGACTCAACAATCAACTATCTTTCTCCAGAGAAACATAAAGCACTTTAATAATTAAAGGTACAATCAGCAATCCTGGAGAAAGATTGATGATATTTAAACTCAGCACCCACACAAATACACCCCTCTGTCTCGCTCCCACTTCCTTTCTCTTTACAAATCCATTGCCTTTCCCTAGTCCTGCGCACGAGTATAAACACCTTCTGCTGTTTACTGACCAGAATAGTGTTGTGTGGCCAAGTCTGAGCCACGTTGTTTGTTTGTTTCCTATTTATAGAAGCATAGCTGAGAGCTAGCGGACCATGAGGAGATAGGCTACTGGCTGAATTTGGCAAAAAGTGAACTGTCTTAGAATCGCAGACTGCACCTTTTACTCAAGTATTTTTCTCAAGTCATCCCAATGTCCAGTTCAGTTCAGCTCAGCTCAGCTCACACCGCAGGGCCAAAGAAATGTAACAAAATGAAATCAAGAAGAAATAAACAAGTGGAAAAGATGATTTCCTCTCTGTAACTTTCTTTTCTTTCTTTCGTCCATCACAGATCGGCCTTTTCTTTGGTGATGTCGACCCGTACCTGATGCATGCACTCTACAACAACTCAATCTTCACTCGCCGTCAGTCTTTCCACTACCAGTCTGCATGTGAACCCATCAGCAGCAGCCATACTGGTGCAGCACCCAGGGGCATCTTTGTGGTAAGAGACCACCTGCAGATTTTAGATTCTGGGACGTTTTATAATGTTTTGGTGGAAACCTTTTATCTATAACGACTCTGTGTATCTGCAGCCGTCCATTGCTGACATCCTCAGTGTGGCGTGGTGGACTTCGACGGTGGCATGGTGAGACTTTGTTTTCTACAGTCCAGTTTCTTAAGTCCAATGACACCAAGAGCATGTGAGGTGACCTTTGAAACAATTCAAACTGTGTACAGACTCCTGCACATGAAGCCAGGGTGCTTAATTTTAGACTTGTGTTGCTGTAGCTGTGACATGTGTCAACTGATATTTATTGATGTTCACAGATTGTATTTCATTATCCAATAAAGTGCAATGTGAACACTGTTTCAGGTCTGTGATGCAGCAGCTCCTGTACAGCCTGGCCTACAACAGCTGGCTCTACCAAGGTGAATCTGTGCATCTTAACAATATCTTTGTGTGCGACATGAGTATCTGCGTGAATAATGGATCCAGGAATTTTTAAGGCTCATTATGTTTCTGTTTTTATGTTAAAAATTATACAAATTAGATGAAGTAGCAGCACAAGCAGCTCATTTGCATTTTGTCCTTATTTTCTGGCCCAAACTTCTGTTAACATAAACACATTCTGAGATGACCCCATTAAAAGGGGAGTTTGTTAACAATGAAATGAGGTCTTGCACCTCAGCACCCAGAAACAACATTTAGATGAATGTGTACATAAACTCTGTGTGAGAATCATTTTAAATCAGTTTTATGAATTAATAAACATTATATAAAATGTTAAATTTGGATGTGTTTGTGCTCTAGATGAACTCCTGGTTGACGCTTTCGAGACGAGGGAGAGCAGCTGTGTGACCATCCAGAGCCAGTTCTACTTCACAAACACCACCAACTCCTACAACGTGCTGCAGGACTGTGGAAACTGCTCACGGTGCGTTTTTTTTTTTTTTTTTTCCTTCTTTTTTTCTGAAGCATCAGCAGAATGTGTTTGTGCTCTCATACCTGTACTGTACATCGTGTATGAAGCTGGCTGAAATATCCATCACTGTCTCCCACAGGCTGTTCCACGCCAAGAGAATAGAAAACACCAACCTCCTGTTTGTGGTCGCTGAGACGCTCCCCTGCAGCTCCTGTGAGATAGAGAGGTTGACGCAGATCAGGACAGAGTGTATCCTTTTCACGCTCGCACACTCTGCCGTGCTTTTATTTGTGCTGCAGGTGAAAATCTCATTAATCGTGCACGGCAGGTGAGTTCACTGTTTCCTCCCTTAACTGAAAGCAAACAGTTCAGGAGGAGAATCCATGCGAAGTACTGAGCAACGCGCGATATCGTAAAGGCCCGACATCCTGCTTTGACTACAGTGCCTTAGTAAGTAGATACACTATAAGTATGGCGTTTGTGCCTCAGTGTGCGATGGAACATTCTGAGCACAGAAAAACATTTTTGTAAGCACAGAAATTATATTTTGTAGAAAAGCTATCACTCAAAGAATAATTTTATTTTTAACTAACTAAAATGTGCCTTCTCTGAGTTGCTGCTTTGTGCACTTAAGCAGGATTTATACTTGTGTATCAGCTCTATGCAGACTCTACGCCGTAGTCTATACACGTGGCCTATGCTGTTGTGAGCATTTATACTTGTTTGGTGGTGTCTGTGTCAGTCTGCAGTTACACTTCCAAAACACTGGTTGGCGGCAGGGTTTCTGTGAAGTGCTGTAAAGTTTAGTTGATTCAAAACACACATTAAACATGGCTTATAGGGACAATTTCAACCTCAGATACACAAATCAGCTTCACCATAACAAGCAGCATTTACAGACAGATCACATGTCTTTTGCTGGACACATTTTCCCCACAAATACAACATGCTAATGCTTTTAGCACAAGCCTATGGCATTTTACATTATAGAAATTAGCCTATCGACAAGTGGAGATTTCCTCTGCTCATATGAAGCCAGGATGAATCCCAACGTATAAATCCCAGAAGACTTAAAATTCTATTTTTGTGGAAGCTTTCTTGTCTTCACAATTTATTGTGTCTTATCCATGAAATTAAAGTAAATAAAAGCTTTGTTTCCACTGAGGGAAATGATTTCAGCTTATATAAATAGACAGGTGGTCTGCGTCGCCACTACATGTAGTTACATTTCTGGGGAGGTGTACGTAGGGTTATGGCGTAGGGTCATCAAACAAACAGTAGTTAACTAAGCTAGCTGACTAACTTCATACGAAAGCATTATAATCAATAATGTAGTTCATTAAAAGAAGAACTTAAACTGCTTAATCAGAGTATGCTACATGTGATTTTTAAAGCAGACTTTAAGGTGGTTAACAGTCATTAGTTATAATAGAATTACATGTATGATCATAACACAGTGTAGCTGGCAATTGTCAAGCCAACTATCTTACTCTGCGACTTCTTATTTGGCAGAATCAAGCTAGCTTTCTAAAAACATAGCTAGGTAAGTAAAGCACAGACTAACTTTCGACTGGAATTTCATAAAGGTAAATTCCCTTCACTCCAAGTAAAGCTGCCATAAAGCTTTATCTGCTTGTTCTTGTATGGTCGAATAGTTTTAGGAACCCACTCTCCCTGTCCGACAATTTCTGTAACTTTGCGAAACTGACAATCTGACATTCAAACCAACTTCACAGCATGATCGGCTGCCCAGAGGCCAGAGTTTGAACTCTTTCTGCTCTTTATTAGCCTTCTTGGTGCAAGTATGTCACTTTTCATGATAACAACAAAACAGTGCAACACCGGGAATTTATGCCAACAGAGACCGGTTGAACATGAGCGATGTTATTCCCATATTTAAAGGGCCAGTGTGTAATATTTGGCATGGTTTATTGTCAATCTGAATCTGAATCTGAATATTCTACCCATTAATATGTTTATATAAGTGTATAATCGCTATAAAATAAAATTTGTTTGGTTTTCGTAGCCTTATAATTATGCTTATATATATATATATATATATATATAGCAAGGGCCTTGCTTTAGAGAGGTCGCCATCTTGTGCCGCCATGTATGTACGGCAGACCGAGCGGACAATCCAGCCAGCCAGAGAACACGTTTCGCGTGTATAAATGAACCAACGAAGACAGCGGAAGGGAGGAAGAAGGAGGAGGAAAAAGCAGAGAGTGTTAGTAGTCCGTCAACAGAGACTAGGGAAAAGTTTTTTTAGTTATAAAGTTTGCGAATGGACCACACTTACCACGCAACAGGAGAGAATGAACCCGAACCGTCATCTGCGAGGAAAAGAAGACGTAACTTCACTCCTTGTGATGCACTCTCTGCGGCGCTTTTCCTCCTGATGATGTATCTCCCCAACAATGGTAGCAGTAGCACCGAATCCCATTCTGTGCATTCAGCCTCTCTTCTCGCCTGCTCAGCATCAAACACATGGAGTTCCTCATCTGTATGCTCCGGCTCAAACAGGTATGGCTCTGGGTCTGTGTCCGCTACAAGAAACTCTTCAAAATCGCGTTCAAAGTCGTCCATTGCAGCTACTATAGTCCGGAGATATTGCTAGGCTAAATAAACAGCTGAGCTCTGTTTACCGGCTACGCTGTCAGTCAGTGTGCGGGCTGGAGGTTGGCGGAGCAGAGAGGGGAGGGGGTCCCCATTCGGTATGGTAAACAAGTATGTGTGTGTGTGTGTGTGTTACGCTAGAAGAGTCAGAGTTTGGGACGGAGTCTTTTACCCCCTGGAGAGTTTTTAGAGTGCTCAAATAAACGTGCCTTTTTCCCGAACGCTCCTCTGGTCTCCTGCTTGTGAGGGATTCATTACAATATCGTAACATGGCTTAGATTTCTAAATAAATATTCACCTCGTCGCTAGATAGACCTACTCCTGAAAAACTCGTGCGCAAGGCTTTTTGTCCCTACGAGGCCACCGTCATTTACCCGACAGGAGGGGTGAGCGAGTGAGCCCTGCAATCTAGAATTTGACCACTGATGTCACTGTTTTCAACCCATTTTACACACTGGCCCTTTAAACAATAGCACACCTGCTATGACAACTAGCTTTTTACTCAGTCTTCTAGTGTCTTATAAACCCTTTTTATTTTGGACAACACATAGTATGAACTACTGGTAGTTCTTTTTTTAGCACAACCCAGATGTCGACAGCCTTTCCTATTAAAAGAGCCATTATTGCAAAAAAAGAAAAAAATCTGTCTGGAGCTGCAAAACATATTGTTAACAGCCTATTAAGTCTGAAGTAGCCCATCAACATTACGAATAGGTCTTAATGAGCATTCATTAATATGATTTACTACAAGGTGGCCACTCTGTAGTGGGCTATTTATAATTATGTAGTACTTTAACTTGAAAGCAAATAAATCTGCCCACACACTATTAAATCCTCTATTTCCTCCAAGACTTTCCCTTTTTTTGGATTTGGAATCCATAGCCAGCCTTGCTAGAGGGACTCTAGGCTAACCATCGCTACTGAGGTTCAGCAAAATTTTGAGGAAAAGGCACAGGGTCGTAGACGTATGACTCACGTTTCAGTTGATGAAACGTTAAAACTTTTTTAATTTGATGTATAGGTCACACATTTGTACAGTTGTAGAATGCAGTAATCACTCTAGGCCTACAACAATGACAAGTGAATATCTGAATGTTAAAAAATAACTGTTATTCTTTTCCATGTAATTTTATGTCAAAGTCACAGGGAGCCAATGGAAAGGGTCTTAAGAGCCACATGTGACTCTGGAGCCACAGCCTGCCTGCCCCTGGCATAACCCAGTGTTAACAGTCATCATACTAGCTGCTACTAGATTGAAGCCTAAACAACTAATCATGAATGATTTACTCCAAAATTTCCTTTTGGCTGTGATTGTGACACACTGCATTATAATAACTTCTCTACAAACTACAATGTATATGCTTGCAAAAACATGTTTCTCTTTTTAAACTGTCCCATTGCACAAGTTAAAACAACTATTAGAATTATCTAAATGTACAAATGTCGAATCATTTGCTTTGGAAAAAGAGGATTTATTGTGAACTCTCATTGCAGGAAAACACGTCAGAGTGTGGACGGGGTCATGCACTGCAGTCCTCCATAGGAGTCCTTCTCTTTATTCAGCTCATTCTTCCTCTTCTTCATCTCTGACACGTGCAAACACTCTAACTGACATCTTTCATCTCTTTGGGTTTAGGCTCGGATCTACTGACTGTCAGATCAAACAGCAACTGCAAAATTCTTCTTTTTTGATCTACAAACGGCACACGGTGCATTTGTGCTTGAAAAAGAAATAACGTGGATCAGCTCTTAGTGTTTTCTGCCTTATCGCTTATGCATTTGTTGGTGTGAGTGCAAAATGTAGGAAGAGAATGTGTCGAGTGTGCATGCTGCTTAAACTAGGACAAGCATGTTTAACATTTTTGCACACGGGCTCAGCCATGTAAGCAAACACTAAAAAGTCAGGGAGGCAGCTGAAATGTACTTTTCAACGGGCCAATAAATGACCCCCCAGCAGGAACAGACGACAGCCCCAGTTTTAGGTTGGACTGTGGCGGTGGAATCATAAAGGATCTAAAAACTCGAAAAAAAAAAAAAGGATTTACTTTGTGTTAAATACACAGCGATGTAAGGAAGTATTCAGATCTTTATTTTAAGTGGAGTTGCTCTAGAAATACCAGTATAAGTCATGCAGTTAAGATTTTACATAAGTAAAAGTAGAGAAGGATTAACTTAAAGTATCAGGTAAAAATACTCCTGTGTTCTCTCACCATATCATGCATTACATTATCAGATAATTATTACTGATGTATTAAGTATGTATTTTAATGTAGCTCATCAAGATGAAGCTATTTTTTAACAGTTTCATCTATAAAAATAATTTTAAATTCCAGCATAGTTTTTTCTGTTTAAGATATTAAATGAAAAATAACCACAGCCGTCACATAAATGTAGTGAAGTAACAAGTACAATATTTCCCTTCATGATATAGTGGGGTTGGAGTATTAAAGGTGCTCTGTGGAGTTTTGGAGAATAGACAAACTGTTGATCGTTTGTCTAGAGTCGTTAAGCATCATGCTTTTGTTTATCTCACTGCAAAGCATTGCTAACATGTCAGTCTTCCTGATGAGATCATGTGACGTGCATTCATGCTCCCTCTGGTACGATAATCTTAAAAATAGCCAGCGGTGTGTGTTGCACCATTATTTTCAAATCATGTAGTGTGTACACGTTCGAGATCAGAGAGAACAGCATCTGTGAAGTGTCTCCCTGTGTGTGAGATGCAACCCAGTTTTTAAAATTGGTTAGGATTTTAAGGGTGCTTTCACACCTGCCCTGTTCAGTTCAGTTCAATCAAACTCAAGGTCGTTTGCCCCCTAACTGCTGCTTGTTTGTGGTGAGAACATGTTCCAAACTCGATCCGAACCAACTGTAGTCACATGACAAGCAAACACTAGGTCTGAAAGCACCCTAAAACTCCTGCTGGCTTTACAAATATTTTGCTCTATAGCGCTACTGTTGGTCAAAAACTCCACAGGCTTCCTTTAGTAGCAGAAAATTACATTATTGATGTAAAGTAAGAGCAACCTCACCACTGTATCCAAGTTTTATACTTAGTTAAGCCCTGGGTTTTTATCTGTGATTGACCAAACACAGCTGTTGACACAACAACTTTGTTGACAGGGTATTCTGAGTTCTTAGAGCTTTCATTGTCACTGTCCAACACCTTGTTTAACAGCTCTGAATATATTTATATGACTAGACAGCTGTAGGGTTAATAGCATCTGTGTGTTTGGAAGGATTCATTAGACGAGGCCCACCTCAGTTTTTAACTAAAGCTCTCCGAGGCATTTACACAACCGACAGTTTTAAATCGAACTGCTGCAGCATGAAAATGTAAATAAACAGACAGAATCTGCTGAGCTCAGACACTGCTGCTGCCGCTGCTGCTTCTGGCAAATTCTGCTTTTGTGGGCTTTTGTGAAATTCAAAATGAATTATCTGCACCAGTTTCATTTGCATGTCCGGTCCTAGCAGTTGTCTTTGCACAAAAATAGAACGTCCTGCACCTGCAGCAGTTTTTACATGACAGTAGATTCGGACCTTAACCTAACATTCACTTCAGTGTCTTTCAATCCACCTCTGATCTTTGCCAAGACAGTCTCAGTACTATATATTGCATCATACACAACACGACCCAGAATGATGTCCCTCTGCCGTCTCACGTACACCCCGTCTCTTAAATCTGACCAGAAGTTTCCCCCCTCCCCCCTCCCAAAAGAAATATTTTCTCAGAGCACTTTGGCAAATGAGACCACAGATGAGAAAAGAAATAACAGACCTGCAGCATAACACATCATAACACATATCAGTGATGAGACATCAAGAGTTGTTTCATTGATACAAAGATTGTTAACGTCAGGGTTTGTTCTGCTGAAATGCTTCCACAGATACTCGGTGTGATCTTGATGTGCTTCCAGTTGATAAGAATTGTTTAAGTGGACAAAAACAGACCAAAATTATCAAATATTATCAGTGATTTTGTTAAAAAAATGTAGTAGTGAATCCCTTCAAATGGCTGCATGGTTTAGTGCAATAATGCTGTGATTATCTGATATTTTAGCAGCAGTTATCAGGACCATTAATTTCTCATCAAATTTAGATTTTAAGTCCTTCACAGTGTTATCTCTGTGGCCTGACAGCACAGAGCATGTGCAGACGTCAGTGTGTGGTTTTTAAAAATCAGTTGTTAGTAGAAGGGACGCTCTCTGTCCCTTTTTTGTATCTTGCATTGCCACTATTTGTCAAACCTGAATTTATGCACTTATGTATGCTTCTGTATGGGGAATGTAGCTTCTGAACAGCTTTCAGTGTTATCAATATGTTATCAGTATGTGATGCTTTTTGACCCTCTGTTGAGATTCCCCTGATGTCTCGTTGAACGTGATGAGTCGCTGCAGCAGAATGTTTTGATTTTATCATGCATACTTCGTCATGGCAGTGATTGTACTAAATTATTAAGCTGTAGCAAATAATTTAGTCACAATGAGATGTCTGTCCAGTGCTGTGTGTATGGGATCATTACTATTTGAGTTAAAAAAGATGCTTTACAATTTATTTAATTTAGGTCAGGGCTTTATGTTTACATATAACATTGACCCCAAACCAGAAAAATAACACACAAAACAAATATTAGGGCTGCAAAAACAAAAGATTATTTTTCATCATCTGTTATTCTGCCCATTCATTTCTCAATAAATCAACCATTAGTTGTTTTGTTTGTAAAATGTCAAAACGGTCCAAAACGCAGCAGAAAATCATCGGAAAGACTGGAACAAGCAAATGTTTGGCAAGTCCGAATGTTTGATAGTTAAAGCCCAGGTAAGCAGAAATTTGAAAAGGCAAAGAAAAAAGACAGACGTTGAAAATATAGCTTCGTCCTGCAGCTTCATGCCACCACAAACAAGGCAAGAATTAGCTAACTAGTCTTCCCACAGTCCCTCCGCCTCACTCCTCACCGGCTGTGGACTGCTTTCCCAAGAGAAAAGCAGACAGATTGAGAGACAGGCCTTCGGTCAGCAGCTGTAGCGACTTGAAATCAGCTAGGACAAACCCCTGTCACCAGCTGGTGGCGGGTGGGGATGCCAGGTCTAACCTGCGTGACAGCAGCAACAGAAAGTTTGCAGATTGAGGGTCTGTTTCCACAGCTGCTGTCTGCTCTCCTCCCGGCAAGTTGTTCTATAAGGGTTTGGAGTGAGGTGGAGGACACACTGTGATTTGAGGCTCTTACTAACTTTAGCCACTTGAACATGAACTTGAAGCCGCAGCTGTGAGCCTTTAGCTCTGTTAGCAGAAGGCTAAACTAATAGCAAAATTTTCTCTTCATCTCTGAGACACTTTTCTGATATCAACACATTTTATTTCGTTTATTGTCAGACTCTCTTTTAGACTCTCTTTTTGATAAGTCTGTCTTCCTTTTTGGGTTGCTTTGCAGTGTAGGCAGTTGTCACCAATGCTGGAATAGCAACTTTCTGTGATTTGGCCAAAGTCTCCTGTCACAGCCTAGATTTCTAAAGCCTGAAAACAGAGCCAAGAGGAGATGCAGTAGTCCAGTTTTCTCACAGACCACTTGAATTACAGTATGCTCAAAGTTTATTATTGGATTTTTGCCCAGTGACACCCAAATGAAACTGCCTATCCCAGCTTTAATTGACTGTCAAAATAGTTGCTAATTAATTTTCTCTTGATTGACAAATCAGTTAATTGACTAAATATTTCAGCTGTAACACATATTTAAGACTTACAGGTCCCCCTTTCCCCCTGTAAGCAGACAGATGTGAAAACTTGAAACACGTGTCTTTCTGCAAAGTGAAGCTGAAACATCCAAATTAAGTAACAATTAGCAAAACACATTGTCGAATTAAAGTGAGGTAGACTGACAGTGTTTGAGTCTTTGAAGTGTGTCACTGCCTTATTTTTGAGGAGTTATGCATGATACAATCCTGAAACATTTTCCCACAGTGATTCATCAGCCCCTGATGTCTTTTTGTGTTTTTGATCATTTGATCTGATCTTAAAGAGTTAATGGGAGATATTTTTAAAAATCTTTTTTGACAAAATATTTGTAAAATGCTGTTTCTCTCTGTCTGCCTGGTGTTCCACCCTGCAGTGCCTTGTTGCACTCGTTTTGGATGGCAGGAACATTTGGCTCTTAGATGTGTGGACGCTCGTCCTGCAGGGCCTTGCGAAAGACACACTTGAATTTCAAGGGTTGCAATGGTTCAGCTCTAAATGGACTTCTCGGTCAGGGAACAAAAAAAAAAAAAACAGATGCTCCTCATGAACTTACAGAGCATTTTCAAGGAGCACAGTTGTGAAAGAGCACAACAGAAGCAGCTGGCCTCCCTTCCTGCCTTCTCGTGGACAAGATGTTTGTTAAAGTGTCGAGAACGAACCCTGCTGCCCTTCTGCTACGTGTCATTTATCTCTACACTGTGGTTCAGCCTCGAATCAAAGCACAGACACTGTCCATTTTCATAGATTTACTTGGTTCCATCTGCACACTGTATATTCTATATTTGAAGCCTGTCGGAAACGTACTTCTCCATTAGGACTGACTGAAACGAGTGAATGTTTATGTACAGTAATACCTACTGTTGTGCATCTCTGCTGTACCCGAGCATGGTGGGAACCTGGAGAAGCAGATTAAAGCTCAACACTGTTTGAAGACCTCAGCAGAAACACTGCTTTAAAACAAAAGAACAAAAAAAAAAGTGTTAACTCTGTGACCTGCAGTATTAACTTTAGGTCGTATTGCATTATTCAAGCAACACTGTTGTACATTGAGGGACTTTTTGTGGAACTCTTTATAGCCGACAATATATTACTACTGTTGAGGTCAGTGTTGTAGTTTCGTTTTGAATTACCGGTATTTATTTGCATGATATTTTGAACAATTTACAGATTTGTGTACATACTCTGATGGATATTTTACATTCCTGTCCACATCCGGCTCTCCAGTACTGTGGGGAGAAGTGAAGGTGCCCTCTGTGGATATTTTAGGTGATGTGGAGGCCTCAGAGCTCTTTGCTGTGGGTAACCGAATGAAGCTGAAAGTTTGACTTCAGTGAAGCCTACAATAACTGTCAGTGTTTGCAATTTAAGTCTTTTGCAGCAAGTGAAAGCACAGAGATGTTTAGAGTTATGAGCAACATACTGCCTGATTAAACTTTTGTCATTTATTTAGGAAAAAAGTGACACAAAACCGCTGGAGATGATTTATGCATTTAAAGGCTGTATAACAAATAAATAAGGCAGTGGCATGTGTGGGGACACCCCTTTATTAATTAACTTTGTTTATGGAATAGATTTAAGCGTTGCTAATTTAATTTATTTATGTATTATTTTATTTGTTTATTTATTTGGGTATTGTGAATTATATTTGTATTGAGCAGGAAGGAATCGAATGTGATTGAAGCTTGCCTGGGCACACTAAGCAGTTTACAAGAAAATTGCAAAACAGACAAAAAATATAAATATACTGTACGTCCATGTCCTTTTATTTACTGAGAATCAAAACATAAGAATGTTAATGTGTTTTGCTGTAACTTTGCTTTTCATTTTGCTGACGTTGTCGTTTACTCGGGACAGTTTCCTCTCTTTGTGCCAGTCTCCAATGCCACCTCATTTTTGTACAGACGATGTGAAGCAGTCAGCAGAAGATGAAGGCTAACTTTGTAAAGATTTTGTCAGTCACATTACAAAAATGGATATTTAAATGTTTATATCTTTGGTGATTAAATGCTGTTGATATTTTTCACTTCAGCTCTGATTCATTATTGTTATTTGATGATCTGTTATTTTCTAGAACATAGTTTCTCAAAGTGCGGCCATAGTAAAAATGAAAGAAAGTCAAAGTATAGTATGTCATGAAAAAAAACATTGGAAAAAAACATGGTATAGTATGCCATGAAAAATGTGAAAAAAAAAATGTCATAGTATATTATGTTATTAAAATGTCATTAAAAAGTGACAGTATAGTGTACCATAAAAATATATTTTAAAGTCATAGTATAGTGTGTCATAAACATGTCATTAAAAAGCCATAGTATAGTATCATTTAAAAATAGAAAACAAAGTCATCATACAGTATGTCATAAAAAATGTGAAAAAAAGTCAAAGTATAGAAAGTCATAAAAAATGTGAAAAAAGTCTTCGTATAATATGTCATCAAAATATATAAAGTCATAGTATAGTATGTCATCAAAATATAAAAAAGTCATACTGTGGTATGTCATTCAAAATATAAAGAATTCTCAGTTTAGTATGTCGGTCAAAATGTCATAAAAAACAGTCATACTGAAGTTCAAAATGTTACAAATAAGCCATAGTATAGCATGTGGTTCAAAATTGTAGAAAAACGTCATAGTACAGCATGTGGTTCAATATTTTATAAAAACATCATAGTATAGCATGTCGTTCAAATTGTCATAAAAACAGTCATAGTATAGTATGTCATCCAAAATCATGAAAAAAAGTCATGTCGTCCAAAATCATGAAAAAAAGTCATAGTATAGCATGTCGTCCAAAATCATGGAAAAAAAGTCATAGTATAGTATGTCGTCCCAAATCATGAAAAAAAGTCATAGGATAGCATGTCGTTCAAAATCATGAAAAAAGTCATACTATAGTATGTCATTCAAAATGTCATAAAAAAGTCATAGTATAGCATGTCGTCCAAAATCATGGAAAAAAAGTCATAGTATAGCATGTCGTCCAAAATCATGGAAAAAAAGTCATAGTATGTCGTCCCAAATCATGAAAAAAAGTCATAGTATAGCATGTCGTTCAAAATCATTAAAAAAGTCATACTATAGTATGTCATTCAAAATGTCATAAAAAAGTCATAGTATAGCATGTCGTCCAAAATGATGAAAAAAAGTCATGTCGTCCAAAATCGTGAAAAAAAGTCATAGTATAGCATGCCGTCCAAAATCGTGAAAAAAAGTCATAGTATAGCATGTCGTCCATAATCAATAATTGTATAGTATGTCATTCAAAACCATGAAAAAAGTCGTAGTATAGTGTGTCATCCCAAATCATGAAAAAAAGTCATAGTATAGTGTGTCATCCAAAATCATGAAAAAAAAGTCATTGTATAGTATGTCATCCAATATCATGAAAAAAAGTCATTGTATAGTATGTCGTCCAATATCATGAAAAAAAGTCATAGTATAGTATGTCGTCCATAATCATGAAAAACAGTCATAGTATAGTATGTTGTCCAAAATCATGAAAAAAAGTCACAGTATAGCATGTCGTCCATAATCATGAAAAAAAGTCATAGTATAGCATGTCGTCCAAAATCATGAAAAAAAAGTCATAGTATAGCATGTTGTCCCAAATCATGAAAAAAAGTCATAGTATAGCATGTCGTCCAAAATCATGAAAAAAGTCATAGTAAGGCATGTCGTCCCAAATCATGAAAAAAAGTCATAGTACAGCATGTCGTCCAAAATCACGAAAAACAGTCATAGTATAGCATGTTGTCCATAATCATGAAAAACAGTCATAGTATAATATGTCGTCTAAAATCATGAAAAAAAGTCATTGTATAGTATGTCATTCAAAACCATGAAAAAAAGTCATAGTATAGTGTGTCGTCCCAAATCATGAAAAAAAGTCATAGTATAGTGTGTCGTCCAAAATCATGAAAAAAACGTCATTGTATAGTATGTCGTCCAATATCATGAAAAAAAAGTCATTGTATAGTATGTCGTCCAATATCATGAAAAAAAGTCATAGTATAGCATGTCATCCAAAATCATGAAAAAAGTCACAGTATAGCATGTTGTCCAAAATCATGAAAAAAAAGTCACAGTATAGCATGTCGTCCAAAATCATGAAAAACAGTCACAGTACAGTATGTCGTCCAAAATCATGAAAAAAAGTCATAGTCTAGCATGTCGTCCAAAATCATGAAAAAAAGTCATTGTATAGTATGTCGTTCAAAACCATGAAAAAAGGTCATAGTATAGTGTGTCATCCAAAATCATGAAAAAAAGTCATAGTATAGTGTGTCGTCCAAAATCATGAAAAAAAAGTCATTGTATAGCATGTCATCCAATATCATGAAAAAAAGTCATAGAATAGTGTGTCGTTCAAAACCATGAAAAAAAGTCATAGTATAGTGTGTCGTCCAATATCATGAAAAAAAGTCACAGTATAGTATGTCGTCCATAATCATGAAAAAAGTCATAGTAAGGCATGTCGTCCCAAATCATGAAAAAAAGTCATAGTAAAGCATGTCGTCCCAAATCATGAAAAACAGTCATAGTATAATATGTCGTCCAAAATCATGAAAAAAAGTCATAGTATAGCATGTCATCCATAATCATGAAAAACAGTCATAGTATAATATGTCGTCCAAAATCATGAAAAAAAGTCATTGTATAGTATGTCGTTCAAAACCATGAAAAAAAGTCATAGTATAGTGTGTCGTCCAAAATCATGAAAAAAGTCACGGTATAGCATGTCGTCCATAATCATGAAAAACAGTCATAGTATAATATGTCGTCCAAAATCATGAAAAAAAGTCATTGTATAGTATGTCGTTCAAAACCATGAAAAAAAGTCATAGTATAGTATGTCGTCCAAAATCATGAAAAAAGTCACAGTATAGCATGTCGTCCAAAATCATGAAAAAAAGTCATAGTATAATATGTCGTCTAAAA
Organism: Epinephelus lanceolatus; assembly: GCF_041903045.1. Lineage (NCBI taxonomy): Eukaryota > Metazoa > Chordata > Actinopteri > Perciformes > Serranidae > Epinephelus > Epinephelus lanceolatus. The sequence goes on along the minus strand of NC_135734.1, from coordinate 27,897,261 downwards.
TCATGAAAAACAGTCACAGTATAGTATGTCGTCCAAAATCATGAAAAAAAGTCATAGTATAGCATGTCGTCCAAAATCATGAAAAAAGTCATAGTATAGCATGTCGTTCAAATTCATGAAAAAAAGTCATAGTATAGCATGTCGTCCAAAATCATAGAAAAAAGTCATAGTATAGCATGTCGTCCAAAATCATGAAAAAAGTCATAGTATAGCATGTCGTCCAAAATCATGAAAAAAGTCATAGTACAGCATGTCATCCAAAATCATGAAAAACAGTCACAGTATAGTATGTCATCCAAAATCATGAAAAAAAGTCATAGTATAGCATGTCGTCCAAAATCATAGAAAAAAGTCATAGTATAGGGTGTCGTCCAAAATCATGAAAAAAGTCACAGTATAGCATGTCGTCCATAATCATGAAAAAAAGTCATAGTAAGGCATGTCGTCCCACATCATGAAAAAAAGTCATAGTACAGCATGTCGTCCATAATCATGAAAAACAGTCATAGTATAGCATGTTGTCCCAAATCACGAAAAACAGTCATAGCATAGTATGTCGTCCAAAATCATGAAAAAAGTCATAGTACAGCATGTCATCCAAAATCATGAAAAACAGTCACAGTATAGTATGTCATCCAAAATCATGAAAAAAAGTCATAGTATAGCATGTCGTCCAAAATCATAGAAAAAAGTCATAGTATAGGGTGTCGTCCAAAATCATGAAAAAAGTCACAGTATAGCATGTCGTCCATAATCATGAAAAAAAGTCATAGTAAGGCATGTCGTCCCACATCATGAAAAAAAGTCATAGTACAGCATGTCGTCCATAATCATGAAAAACAGTCATAGTATAGCATGTTGTCCCAAATCACGAAAAACAGTCATAGCATAGTATGTCGTCCAAAATCATGAAAAAAAGTCATAGTATAGCATGTCGTCCATAATCATGAAAAACAGTCATAGTATAATATGTCGTCCAAAATCATGAAAAAAAGTCACAGTATAGTATGTCGTCCAAAATCATGAAAAAAAGTCACAGTATAGTGTGTCGTCCAAAATCATGAAAAAAAGTCATAGTATCGTATGTCATTCAAAACCATGAAAAAAAGTCATAGTATAGTGTGACGTCCAAAATCATGAAAAAAAGTCATAGTATAGTGTGTCGTCCAAAATCATGAAAAAAAGTCACAGTATAGTATGTCGTCCAAAATCATGAAAAAAAGTCACAGTATATTATGTCGTCCAAAATCATGAAAAAAAGTCACAGTATATAGTGTGTCGTCCAAAATCATGAAAAAAAGTCATAGTATAGTATGTCGTTCAAAGTCATGAAAAAAAGTCATAGTATAGTGTGTCCAAAATCATGAAAAAAAGTCATAGTATAGTATGTCATTCATAAATGTTTTTTTTTTAAAAGTCATAGTATAGTGTGTCCAAAATTATGAAAAAAGTCATAGTATAGCATGTCATTCATAAATGTTTTTTTTTTTTAAAAGTCATAGTATAATATGTAAAAAAAAAAGTGAAAAAAGTCATAGTATAGCATGTCGTTCAAAAAATAACTCATGTTATAGTATGCAATTCATAAATGTTTTTTTTTTAAAGTCATAGTATAATATGTAAAAAAAGTGAAAAAAAAGTTGTCATAGTGTACTATGTCATAATTTCTTTTTAAAGAATCATAGTATAGAATGTCATAAGAAATAAAAAAATACATATATATGTCAAAACAATCTTTAAAAAAGTCATTTTATATTATGCTCTAAAAATGTGAAAAAAAGTCATGGTATAGTATGTCATAATTTTATGATAAAAAGTCATAGAAAATGTCAGAAAACATTGAAAAAAAAAGTCACAGTCCAGTTTGTTATCAAATGTCAATGTTTGCCTGGGTCCAGGCCATTGAATCCACCCACTTCACTGAGTTTGAGTTGATAATGCTGTCTGATATCAGGCATTAAAAAAGTCATGGTTTAGTATGTCATAAAAATGTTATTAAAAAAGTCATAGTATCTTACACAGTTTCTCAAAGTGCAGCCCTCAGAAACACTTTGTGTGGTGTCCCATGAACATGACATGAAATACATGCATAAGGCTTTATTTTAATCATCTAAAGCCCATTTCAGTACTGTCATTTGCAATAGCTTACATCGAATAGTAACAAACTCAGCAGTTTATGTGGACGTCAGATGGAAAAGATATTTTGTTTAATGTGTGCACTTTTCCAGTGCAGCTGGCTCCCTAAATTGGCACTCGGTAATCAATTAATTTGATACTCCAATTGTTTTAATATTTAAAACCAGCCAGTCAGATGTTTGTGGCTCAGTAGCAGAAAGATCAAGGGGGGACCATTGCCCTCTGGAGTCCTACGCCACAAGACAGACAAGTGAGAGGAGTTGTCCTGGCTTTAGACTGTGTGCAGTAAACTGAACTGTATGACTCTGGTATATCCCAGTGAGCAGCCCTTCCATTATCCAATGCAGAGAGACTGTGTCTCTGAGTCAGCTGTCAAGGATTAAAACAAGAGTTTTGGGTGGCTTGGTGAGGACTAGAAAAGAAATCCAAGATTTGAGCAGCTTGTATGTTCATCATGTGCATGTCCTCATAATGTCAGTCAGTAAGCTGATGTTAAGCTGAGGCCTTCAGGGGAAAGACGATAGGTCACTGGCTACATCCACGGACACAAAAAGCTCTGTATGGGAGTTCTGGGATGTTTTGGCTCCTCTGATTCAATAAACCAACAGTCCTGCATGCCAGCTGCTCTCAGTGGTATTGTTTGGATTAGTGATACCTTCTATCCAACAGGCATAGTGCCTCGCTACAGTATGTGGCCTCAGAATACACCGTCTGATTTAGCTATGATATCAGACCATCAGTGTTTGGCAAAGCACTTTGAATCTTATTGTCATTTTAATGCATCATCATATGAGGTACAACCAGCAGACCTCAGAGGCTCAGCTCTCACAAGCTGAACATCACAGGCGCTGAATGGACGAGGCTTTCAGGAGAGACGAGGCCTGCTGCAGAACATCACTTACCTCTGGGTAAAACGTTTTTTATTTCAATTTATCATAGACGAGATCTGTCGTAGCATCAGATGTGTCCAAAACTTTTGTCTTTATTTTAGTGTATAGTGAAGTAGCTTATAAATATAATTGTTTCTGCATTATGCATGAGAAAAGAAGTTTCTTTTTATGATTGTGAAACGATATTCAGAAGGTTGAGTTGAAAAAGTATAATCAATTCTACACTTGAAACATTTTGCTAAAAATAATGAAGGCAATAGCTTTGAACATTTAATTATTATTATTATTATTATTGTTATTATTATTTTAAGGAATTATTTATGATAAGGTGCCTGATATTCACTGATGTAAAATGGGCCAAAGGTGTACCCTAGAAGCAGGTTTCTTTTTTGTGAATTTGGTGCAAGTCTAACATGGATAGAGTATGTATGCATAGCACACACTGCCCTGTGTGTGCACTGAAAGTGACCTCTGACAATAATAGAGTGGTATAAAGTGTCTGATGCCGCAGATTCAGGAGCAAACAGGTGCAGTAAGATTAGTGTTGGGAGAAAGGCAGCTGGTTATGAATGGCTCCCCAAAGAGGAAGCACACAGATGGTCTCTTCACGCCCAAAAGATCTGTGGAACTTGTTTTCCTCACAGGAGGAGCAGAGATGCAACAACTGAAAAACTCCTTACTCACGAATTAGACATACTGTATGTTTGTCTTTAAAATGATGCATCTGATGACTCCAGTGATATTAATGCCATCTGATTATGTTGTTAAAGTGTGTGTGGAGTTTTATTTGCTTCACAGGCAGAGCTGCCCAGAGGTAAAGGTGTGAGACACCATGTACAGGTATGTGACAGTCATGTTTATTTAAAGTAATAATCTCAAAAAGATTTTCATTTAAATAATGTCTGTTAAATCACTATCTGAGGTGAAGGTGATTGAGCCGCTGACCCACAGATGAAGGTCCCTGCATTTGCAGTCCTACAGACTGTCTGTGGTGACATTCCCTGGAAAAATCACGAGGAGTGCACAGTCGTTAATAATCCGCCCTAACACACACCGGAAAATACTGTACATACATGCACACACCACATACATGCCGTCTATGTTGTGCCAACCCTTTCATCTCGCCAGCTGCAAGCTCATAAATCCAGTTGATATAAATCACCAGCCTGGGTTCAATTGTCTGCCAACAAACAAACTGCAGTTACAGATAATGGCCACGGGTGGCGACAAAGAGAAAAAAAACCTGAGATGTTTGAGCGTTTAACTTTAAAATTTAATACCATAAAAACATTTGTGATAAAGATGAAAATGAGAATATTAGTCCCAACTTTAAGCAGTAGTTATCCATCAGCTTAAATTGGTTGGTGTGAGAGGTGAGAGCACACTTCAATATAATATAGTTTGCCATTTTGGGAAAATCAAATCTTTATTGACAATAGAAATCACGTACAAACAAAGAAGTCAGGGAATTCTTTCAATGAAAACATTAGGCAAGGAGCACAAATAAATGGCTTTTGCTACACTCTTTTTTTTTAAGTTAAAAATGGTCGTAATGTACTGTTTGGTTTCATTTAAAATACTAAATAAAGATTTAGAATGGATACATTTGGATTTATGAATATGATATGTTGCTAAAATTACATCAACTTGATTATATATCATCCTTTAAGATTTTTACTGTTTGTTTTTTTAAATACCAAACAGTACATTTTCCCAGTACAGAGAAAATTTAGGGTCAGTGTTATCTGCAATATACTGGGACACATCTTTCCAAAATTGCTTAGTGTAGGGACATTGACAGAACAGATGCAGCATTGTTTCTGAATACATTTCACTAAATGATGAGTTAACACAAATGTCTTTCTTAAACCTAAGAAGATAATGACTTGCAAGATAATATCTATGTGTGATTTTGAAGCAAACTTCCCTTAATTTATTTATAAGGAGATATTTGTATGGAAGATTTCCAGTAGTTTTCCAAATAAAGTTTTCAACGAATCTAGAACAACAGGGTAGAGCAGCAGGATTACTAACACAATCTTTTTGAAATAATAAAAATATTTTACAGTCATTATTTCTTAAGGTAGATGTTAGAGAGATTTTAGCCACTTTAGTTATCTTAGAGTCAAGTGTTGGTAAACAAACTGGTCTTTCTGCCCCTTTTAGTAGAATAATTTCCAGAAGGAATAGCATCCATATCAGTGGCAAACTCATCTGTGCTACAGTAATACTAAAAGTAAAAAAGGAATTCAGAGTAGCTCAACAACAGCCCATGAACATTATTTTATTTTTATCAGTTTTTACAGAATAATATTTATTTTAAAGATTTATTTTTGAACATAATATGCCTATTATTCCGAATGAAACATTTATGGGGGAAGAAATTAGTTTGTAAATCAAAGACCACACCAAACCCAATTTTTTGTGGAAGATAAATTTAAAAAAAATGTAGGAAAAGTTTCTCTATAATTGCATTAAAGACCAAATTTAAGACATCTAATTTTAGAGAAAATAAATCTGGTATAAAGATCCAAATGAAAGTAGTGTTGTTTATAAACTGCTTTATCCAGTTAATCTTAGAGGTATTTCTAAGAGTCCAGCACAGTGATGTTATTCACAATAAGGAAGTAATATGCGCTGTAGAGTCTGGGGTCTCCACTGGTTGCCTGGCAACCTCATGGCACTTGTCTCCATGGAGTTAACGTCCTGCGCCCGGCCAAGACACTGTCACGTACCAACCGATATAACCCTCATAAAACCACGGTGTATTATTTTTAAACCTCGGTTTTTATAAATTCAATATGTGTTAATTAGTGAGCTTCAGTGCTGGTGGTCGGTGGATTTTGTTACGTTGGATAGAGGCGAGGTAAGCTAGCAGTTTCCCCCTGCTTCCGAGTCAGCTTCCAGCTCAGCTAAGCTAACGGCTGCTAGCAAAGGTTACAGATAGAGTATTTCTCAGAATGCTAAGCTATGACATTAAGGCTTCTTTCCCTGCAGGTATTATCTTTTATGATTAATATGAGTAATATTTAATTACACAACTGTATTTAAATGACTTCTGTTTATGCTTTGTTTTTTTTGCTCTACAGTAACTTATGTCAGGTTGGTAAAGACTGTCAAATATGCTTTAATTGCTCCCTTATGAATGCTTAGACCAGTGGTTCCCAACTGGTGGGTTGCGGTTCAAAAGTGGGTTTCTGAATGGACCACAAGTGAAATCTGTCATGTTTGTAAAAAACACTCTTTATTTTTAGATACAGTGAATTTCCAGCACAGAGCTTTTATACTGCATGTATGTCCTGCTGTAGAGTGACAGCAAACTAGCTGAACTACATGACTAAACCCAAGTAGGACAGTGACTATATAAAACTGTGTGGACCTTGAAGCAATGACTAAGGAGAAATCTGGACCCCATGGCTGGACCAGTTGGGAACCACTGGCTGAGATACAATGGCATCAATGCTGTTTGTCCCACATTAACAAAACTTCCTTTAAATAAATAAAATGATAAAAATTAAATAAAAAATAAGAACGTGCTTTTCGTCAAAACATATATACTGATGGCAGATCGTGTTTAATGGAGTTTGATTTGTGGATTCAGATCCCAAGACATCCAAACTCAATACCATAATGACACAATATACTTGTCTAAGGTTTGTTTTACTACAACAGACTATGACTGCTTCTACAAATAATAGTAATTCTTTTACTACAAGTGTAGTGTATCCAGAGACACCAACCTGCTCTTTTTGTGTGGTGGTACATATGTTTGTGTAGTGCAAAAAAAGGTATGAAGACGGCACACTGGCAACAGAATTTATTTAATATAGATCTACAATATTTAGTGAGAGCATTTGAATGAAAAAGCATATTTTATGATTCTCATTCGTGCCTCTCAAAAATTTTGCAGCTTACTCTTCACCGTCCTTTGCCTGAAATGGACAGAAAATGGAAGAAGAAATAATGAGTGGCATTTAGCTTATGAGAGTAAAAAATTTGCAGGACTGATACAGACAAATGACAGTAAATACTTTTATAAAAATATATCCATCAAACAACATTAGCTCATGAAACCAATTAGTTTTTATGAATTACTTACTTTTCCAACTTCACGACTCTTAGCCCTCAGCTTGTTGACCTGAGACTCAGCAATGTCAGCGCGCTCCTGGGCTTCTTCCATCTCATGCTGCACCTTCCTGTACCTGGACAGGTGAGTGTTGGCCTGCTCCTCCTGTGAGTATATTCAACACCCAAGTCAACTTCCATCAATACTGAGGACGAAGATATCTACTGATTCTGGTTATAATGTCAGACATTTAACAGACACAAAAGAAGAGTGTGGTTGTATTTTTCTGTCTCTAGGTCTGAGTGTACTGCATACAACTTTATTGAGACAATATAGTAAAAATGTTCTGACTCACCGCCTCCTCAGCCTGCCTCTTGTAGGCCTTCACTTTCAGCTGCAGCTTGTCCACCAGATCCTGAAGTCTGGCGACATTCTTCTTGTCCTCCTCTGTCTGCAGTTAACACAAATTCATGATTAGAATATATTAATTTGCACCTTTATCACCGAGTGTACCAGTCGATAAGAACACAAATTGCCTACCTGATAGGTGAGCTCCTTCACTCTTCTCTCGTATTTACGAACACCTTTGATGGCATCTGCTCCTCGTCTCTGCTCACTTTCAACTTCTGTCTCAAGCTCGCGCACCTGAGATATGAACGATACATGCTGTTACTTGGAGGGAAAGACTTTAATATTGAATCAAACGTTGAGATCAAATTGGTCTTTACCCTTTGCTCCAGTTTCTGGAGCTGCTTCTTGCCACCCTTCATGGCCAGATTCTCAGCTTCATCAAGGCGGTGCTGCAGGTCCTTCACCGTCACCTCCAGGTTCTTCTTCATCCTCTCCAAATGAGCGCTGGTGTCCTGCTCCTTCTTCAGCTCCTCTGCCATCATGGCTGCCTGAAATGTTAAATACAGTTTTATTTGGTGTGAGCCTGTTGCAGTCTACTGTTAGAGAACCATACAAGGTGAAGTAGCCTGAAGTATAATGTTATCCATTGACATAATAGCGCTATACTATGTTTTCAGTGACATATAAATGCGTAAGGATGACTCACATCAGTGATGGCCTTCTTGGCCTTTTCTTCAGCATTTCTTGCTTCCTGAACAGCATCTTCCACTTCACCTTGGACCTGGACAAGGTCAGACTCCATCTTCTTCTTGGTGTTGATGAGGCTGGTATTCTATTATTGAAGAAGGAAACATGAAGTTCAATGCACTAATCTATAGAAGTACAAAGTAAAATTCTTGTTTTCTCAGCCTTAGAGCATACCTGAGAGTGCAGCAGTCCCACACGCTCACTGGCATCAATCAGCTCCTGTTCAGCCACTTTGCGGCTTCTCTCCGTCTGCTCCAGTGCAGCTCTCAGCTCCTCGATCTCAGCCAGCATCAGGTTGTTCCTGCGCTCCACCATGGCAACCTGCTCCTTCATGTCTTCCTGGCCTCTGAGAGCTTCATCAAGGTGCAGTTGTGCATCCTAAATTGTAAAACATTGATAGACATATCAGCAAACACTTTCAGCTTGTTTTTGAAGCAAGATACTGCCACAAATCCTTCAGCAGATATACCTTCAGCTGTCCCTGCACAAATCTCAGTTGTTTCTGGGCTTCAGCTGCCTGGCGGTTGGCATGGCTCAGCTGAATCTCCATCTCATTGAGGTCTCCCTCCATCTTCTTCTTGATTCTCAAGGCATCATTCCTGCTCCTGACCTCAGAATCCAAATTGCTTTGCATGGACTCAATCACTCTCTGGCTATTCCTCTTGATCTGCTCAATCTCCTCGTCCTTCTCTGCAAGTTTTCTGTCAATTTCACTCTTGACTTGGGTGAGCTCCAGCTGAACACGCATGATCTTGGATTCCTCATGTTCCAGAGTAGCCTGTGAATGAGTGTGTCATTATAAACTAGAGCACAGAACAGTTCATTTAAAATGCATAAACTGAAGCTCAGTAAGGTTGAAGAACAATAGCACTGAGGTGTCTAAAACCTTTACACAATGTGTCTCATGCAGGTGCGCTCTAAAGCTCTGCTAATATTTACCTCTGCTTCTTCTAAAGCAGTCTGGATCTCTGTCTTCTCACTTTCCACAGTCTTCTTTCCCTTCTCCAGCTCATGAATCGTCTTACCAGTCTCACCAATTTGTTCAGTCAAGTCTGAGATCTCCTCTGTTGGAGCAGATTTATACATATTAGAATATAAAGCAATATAAAAAAAACAAAGTAAAAGAGAAACTTTAGATAAATTGACTTGGTGTGTGCATATATATTTTGGGAAAAGCAGAATGAACTATGTTACGTTGCAGGTTCTTGTTCTCCCTCTTCATTGTCTCCAGTTGGTCCAGAGCTTCTTCATATGAATTTTTAAGCTTGAATATCTCAGTGCTCAATGAGCGGCTCTCCTTCTGAGCTCCCTCCAGCTCTGCCTGGCTCTCTTCATACTTCTGCTTCCACTCTGCAAGAACCTGAAAGTACAAGAAACAACTGAGTTTCTTTTTGTCATCTCATGTTATCCAGTCAATAGTGCATGTTTATACAAAAATATCTGACCTTATCAAAGTTCCTTTGTTTCTTGTCGAGGTTAGCAGCCAGAGCATTAGCTCTCTCCACATCAATCATCAGGTCCTCCACTTCACCCTGCAGTCTTTGTTTGGTCTTTTCCAGAGAGGCACATTTTGCATTCACAGCCTCGATGGATTCCTCTGCATCCTGAAGACGCTGGGCAAGCTTTTTCCTGCAAAAAGATTTATGATGATTAACTAAATTAAGGCATGTGAAAACTGTGTAATTTTAGGACTGGTATTTACTTGGCCTCCTCCAGCTCCTCAGTGCGCTGAATGGCATCAGTCTCGTATTTGGTTCTCCACTGAGCCACCTCGCTGTTAGCCTTGGACATGCCACGTTGCAGCTCACATTTGGCCTCCTGCTCCTCCTCATACTGCTCTCTGAGCAGGTCGCAGTCATGACGAGCTGACTGAACAGCGTGAGCCAGGGCGTTCTTGGCCTATGGACAAAACGAGCACCTGATTAATATTTGATACCAATTGTCTGGTGGCCTTTTGCTTTGTAATTATCCTGCTGATTTGACGGACTGTTACCTTGACTTCCTCCTCTATGTGCCTCTTCAGTTCCTCAATCTGCTGAGTGTAAGCCTGCTTGCCTCTTGTCAGTTGAGAAATTAGAGCTTCTTTCTCCTCCATCTGACGTGTAAATTCACCTAATCAAAGATATAACGTACATCAGAACAAAATTGCAACAGCTTATGTAGCAATGTATACAGTGTTTTCCTCCTCAGCCATAATGTTGAACAGAGGGAGATTTTGCAGCTAGTAACATGCTGATGTGTGTATGTATTAACAAGATGTTAAATTTAGGTAGAAGAGAGCAAAGGTGGAATAGGGTTGTTAAAAATAGGGGAGAAACAATAGGAGGTAAAGTTTGAATTAAGTACATTCAAGACAAGTTAGACTTAGTTTGCAGAAAAAACATAATATTCATACCATTTTCAGTTTGAAGCCGTGCTTTTTGTGCACTGAAATCATTTAGCTGACGAACATTTTCATCATTCTTGGATTTGAGCTCACTCAGTTGATCCTCTAATGTCCTGCATAACTTCTCAAGGTTTGCCTGGCAAAAGGAAACATGTATTAGTAATGAAAATATTACCCTTTTTTTGTTCCCTGTAAAAAACTTTAGCTCTCTCACCTTTGATTTGGCAACAGACTCCATATTGCTGCTGAGGTCATCGATCTCCATCCTGTATTCACTTTTCTCTTTCTCCAGCTTCTGTTTGACTCTCTGGAGGTTATCAATCTGTTCTCCCAGCTCTGCCACGCTGTCAGCTTGCTTCTTGCGGAGAGCTGCAGCGGTGGCCTCATGCTGCAGGGTGGACTCTTCGAGATCACGTCGCAGCTTCTGAAACTCGGCCTCACGCTTCTTGTTCATCTCTATCTGAGCAGCTGTCGCTCCGCCAGCTTCTTCGAGCCTCTCGCTGATCTCCTCAAGTTCCCTGGAGAGATCAGACCTCTGCTTCTCCACCTTGGCCCGAGCAGCTCGCTCAGCCTCAATCTCTTCCTCCAGCTCCTCAATACGAGCCTGAAACACAAAAGGTATAACTAAAGATCCCTCAAGATATTTGGATGTTCTTAATACCTTCAACTAATACTTCCAATCGTACCTGCAGTTCCTTTATCTTTTTCTGGAGCTGGATTCCAAGAGACTGCTCATCCTCGATCTTACTCAGGAGCTGGGTTACCTCAAAGTCCTTCCTGCAGGGGACAGAATAAATTGGCATATTAAAGTTATGTGTAAGCAGTGCCTCTCATGGAATCATTTTTTGCAAGTCGCTAGACGAATGGCGTTTGTTTATTCTTACTTCTTAAGTTTCTCATCAGCCTGTTGCTTGTCATTCTCCAGATCCATTATGGATTCCTGGGCCAGTTTCAAATCTCCTTCAAGCTTTCTTTTAGCTCGCTCAAGATCCATGCGGAGCTTCTTTTCTTGCTCCAGAGAACCTTCAAGCTGTCAATGTAACAGATGTTTAAAGTTATAATTCTTAAAGGTTCTGTACGTAACTTTCAGAAATGCTTGCTATTAGTGACACTGGTGACCCTTAAGACAAATGTAGTCAGCATCCTCTTGCTGGTGTACCTGAGCATCGGCCAATATCCATTAACAGTGGCATAAACAAAACTGAACGTGATGGACCGGCATAATGTTGATAGAATGCTGGAAAAAGAATTAAAGTCGTATTAAGAATAATGTTGCAATTTGGATCATTGGCTCCATGATACTAACTACCTTGCCGGTCGTAAATTACTTTGTCAGCTGATGTTCTGAAGCAACCAACGGCAGATCCATGCTGTGTAACACTGGGTAGGTTACAGCTAGCTGGCTAACCTTAGCTTAGGTTTAGGGGTGGGCGATACCAAAAAATTTGGTTTTGATACGATACCAAGTAATACAGGGCTAGAATCGCCGATAGTGATACAGATACTTTTTATTGTTAAAAGTGGCAATTTTCTTGTGTAGGGGAAAGCAGTGTGCCATGATCAGCGTCAGTCCCCAGCAGAGAATGGGACGGCTGGGAGGTCAGCTTACCGTTATTGTATTAAGTTAGCACTAACCCTGATTATCAAAATGTGTCTACTAAGCAAGACAACGGTCAATTTGTCAGTGCTGTTACCACAGTTGTCATCTAATTGATTAGGACTGACATCATTAGAATACCAAGAATTTTGCTGTTTTATAAGTGAATTAACATTTGCTTTTAAATGTAGAATACTTACATCGTCAACTTGCTGCTCCAGTTTGGTCTTGGACTTCGTCAGAGAGTTGACTTTGTCTTCCTCTGCCTGCAGATCATCAAGGGTCTGCTGATGGGCCTCTTGGAGGGCTTTCTTCTCTTTGGTCAACTTGGCAATGGTCTCATCTTGAGATGTCATTTCCTCTGTAAGGTTTTTGACCTATAAAAGTTGACATGAATTTTAATTACTGACACATTTTTCATCTACAGGAGAAAAAATTTATTTGAAAAGCCTTCTTGTGACCTTGTTCTCAGTGGCATGTTTCTCCTTTTCCACTTTGGCCAGGGTGAGCTCCAAGTCATCAATGTCTTTCTTCAGCTCAGAGCACTCATCCTCCAGCTTCCTCTTCTTTGCAGTCAACTCAGCATTCATTTCCTCCTCATCCTCCAGTCTCTCGGATGTCTCTTTGAGTTTGGCCTCGAGCTGGATTTTTGCTTTGATTAGCCCCTCACACCTTTCCTCTGCATCACTGAGGTTTTCAGCTTCCTTAAAGTCAACGCAAACAGGTATTTGTCATTGCCAAATCAGTCATTTGATGTAGAATATTTATTTTACATACACATGAAGTGGAAAATCCAGCTTACAGACTGCACTTGCAACAACAGGTCATTCTTCTCCTGCAGCAGAGACACCATCTTCTCCTCCAGTTCCTTCTTCTTAGCCGAAACCTTTGCAAGTTCCTCTTTGGTCTTTCCAAAGTCCTCTTTCATTTGTGCCATCTCTTTTTCAGTCTCTGCGCTCTTCAGCAGGGGCTTAATCTTGAAATACAGCTTCATCCATGGCCAAGTTTTGACATTCATGAATGAGCGGACGTTGTACTGGATGGTGTAAATGGCCTCTCTGACAGCATCACAGAAAAAATTAGTTTGAGTTAGAAAATGTTGAAAAGTGCCAGACTTTAAAAACATGCGTTTAAAAATTTAGACAACATCAGTAACAGACCGACATAGTACCTGCGCTCCATCATCTTGACAAACTCTTTCCTCATTTGGAAACCTCTGCAGAGAGACTGAGTCATTGTGACCAGCTCAGCCAGTTTCTCATCTCTCATCTCCTCCAGAACTCCCAGCAGACCGGCTTTGAAGAACACCTGAGAGCCAGTAATTAATTTATTTTTAAATAATGATTTTTGATGAAAGTTAATTTACACCTCTTTGTAAAAAGCCTGGGAAGCCAGGGAAACAATTATTACTCTACCTTAGTGTGGCCAAACTTGTACTGAGTATGGTCTACATCGATGGATCCCAGCAGTTTCTCTGAGGCTTTCTTGTTGTCAATGAATTGGCCCTCTGGGATGACACTAGCATTCAGTACTTTGTATCTAAAAGCAAGGATTTCATTTGGTTAGACACATTCGTTCTAAGATGCTTTTCAATGGGTGTCAAGATTATATTTCTGCTACCTCTGCTTGAAGTCACCGTAGAGGATTCTGCTGGGGAAACCCTTCCTGCAGATCCTGATACCTTCCAGCACACCGTTACACCTCAGCTGGTGGATGACCAGGAAGTTCTCCATGAGACCTATAATATATTATTTATTATTTGTAATTAGTATCTGTACTAGAAATGGTCAGATCCCATGATACATTCTTTGACTTGCTTTATGTCTCCAACATCCATATCTTTATTAAATTTATGAGTTAAATCAACGCTGAAAAAAAGGGCACATACCTGGTGTCTTTGACTCATTGGGAATCAGGCAGCGCACAAAATGGGGATGTGTGCTCCTCAAATTTGTCATCAGCTTGCCCAAATTCTCCTGAAGAATTAAAATGACATTGCATTGGCAAAAGGCACTCTATTACTACAGCTGCCTGCTGATGTATGATATGATGTGCAAAGAAACTATAAACTTGAACTTGATTTATTGCCTTTTAATTAGTGCAATGGAGTACAAAGTTTGATTTTAGTCTTACCCTAAACAATGCAGACACAGTCTGGAAGGAACCACCCTTCTTCTTGCCGCCTTTCTTTCCACCACCACCACCACCGCCTTCAGCTGTCAGCGTGACAATTACATTAAAATGGTTAAATTCAACAGAAGTCACACATTTTCATTTTTTAATGTATCTAATAATGTAGGGATGAGCAACAGCATGTACCATCTGCTGAGGCATGTGATGCATACAGGAAGGCCAACAGTTTGGTTGAAGACTTCTGGTAGAGCTGAACAACTGAGTCGTTCAGGGGGTCTTTGTTTTTGTCGAGCCAGCCCGTGATGTTGTAGTCAACAGTGCCGGCATAGTGCACCAGAGAAAAGTGAGCCTCAGTTTTGCCTTTGGCAGGTTTTGGCTTCTCAAAAGCTTTGGTTTTTCCAAGATGCTGGTCATACAGTTTGTTCTTGAAGGTCATGTCTGTTGCCTTGGGGAACATGCACTCCTCTTCAAGAATGGAGAAGATGCCCATTGGCTGTCATGAGGAAATGATTATTTAAAACAAAAGCTTTCAAGGCATGGGATAGTTTTATGTGTCTGTAAATAAACAATATGGTGCGCACCTTCTCAATCAGCTCAATACAGGCAGCCAAGTCCATACCAAAATCAATGAACTCCCATTCAATTCCCTCTTTCTTGTACTCCTCTTGCTCCAGGACAAACATGTGGTGGTTGAAAAACTGTTGCAGTTTTTCATTGGTGAAGTTGATGCACAGCTGCTCCAAGCTGTTGAACTTGATTTGTAACAAGTCAAAGTTACTTCCTCAACCACAAAATCATCATCATCATTATCATTATCATTATCAAAAACAAAACAGTGTCACAAAACTCACATCAAAGATTTCAAACCCAGCAATATCCAGGACACCGATGAAATAGCTTCTTGCCTGCTTGGTATCCAACATCTCATTAATTCTGACGACCATCCACAAGAACATTTTCTCATAGACAGACTTGCAGAGGGCCATGACAGCGTTGTTTACCTGATTTTTACAGATGCAACAATGATAAAATTAATGAGGCTGTTACACAAATGAACAACGAAATGATTCAGAGTTCTTAGGGGTTAAACAGGGTGTAGGACTGTATGTGAACACTTTACCTGAGGCACAGTCTGGCCCTTAGTCACAAACTCATTTCCGACTTTCACCCTGGGGTAGCACAATGCTTTCAGTAAGTCGGCTGAGTTTAGGCCCATGAGGTATGAGATTTTATCGGCGACTGAAAAGAAGAGGTAACCAAGAGATAAGATGTCATTTAAATAGATTACAAAAGATTCCAAATCATAACTTTTCACTGGTTGTCAAAAGTGTGACATACCCTCAGTGCCGTCAGGCTCAGCCTGCTCTTCACGCTGCTTCTGCTTGAACTTCAGCGCTCCGTGATGCATCACAGCTCCAGTCAGCTTGTAAATGCTTGCCTTCTCTTCTCCAGTGAAGCCCAGGATGTCAATGGCAGTCTGTGAAGATTCAAAGAAAAGTCATGAGTTCTGCTCTCAGGAAAAACATTAACACATTTCTGAATGCAAATTTTGTTTTTGAGGGTGGGGATTTGATTATTTTCTCACATCAGTAGCAATGAACTCCTCAACGTCATCGATACTCTTGACAGTGATTTCACCCTGACTGATCATGGGATAGTCATATGGATTGGTGGTGATCAGGAGAGCCTCTGAAGAAAGAAAGCTCTCGTGGTTAATGCTTGTAAACAAATATACATCAAAGAGCAGGTAATGATTGGCCTTTAAAAATCAAAAATGTCTCACCTATCAGCTCAGGCTTGTGACCTGTCATGAGCTGATAGAAGATGTGGTAGCTCCTCTCAGCAGACAGCTGGAACGTCACACGAGACTTCTCCAGCAGATCTGTCAGACACACAGTTAGGCACCATTCAGTTCTGTAGAATGAGCTGAACAAAAACAAACTGTTTTATGATTTCTAGTCTTACATGTTTCAATGTCTGCTGAGGCCAGCTTCCCAGTCGTTCCAAAATGGATTCTGATGAATTTACCCTATTTAAAAGTGGACCTTGCATTAGAGTTATAAATTTTGCATTGAGATTTTGTTTCATAAGACTCAGATTAACAAGAACTTACAAAGCGGGATGAGTTGTCATTCCTCACAGTTTTGGCGTTACCATAAGCCTCCAGCAGAGGGTTGGCTGCAATGATTTGATCCTCCAGCGACCCCTTTATTCAGGAAACAAGTCAGGGAAAAAACTAAAATTAATGCTTCATACCAGCTGGTCCAATATTATTCAGCACCAAACATTAACATGCATATTGACTGATCGGATCACAAGTGGGCAGCTCTTGATACAGGTGTGAGTGCACTCAAAGCCTCTCCAATGCATTTACTGAGCAGATAAGTGACAGTAAAAATACAAAGCATTTTTGACTCATCAAAGCGATGGTGCTGTACCAGTTGCTGCCTGGCTTACAATATGTCACTCAGCGTTCCTATTGGCAGTGTGAATGCAAACAAAAAAGTAGCCCTTGAAGGTCTGTAGTTTTCGGTGGAGCTTCCCAGTGGGCAGTTCCTCTCACTAAGTCCCCAGAACTGTTGAAGGACTACCTATTCAGCTGACACACTTGCTTATCTGACTCTCCAACAAACAGGCCAACTTTTTGTTGCTGCCGTTACACAGATCTGACACAGCAAATTTGAGGGAGCATTTTCCGAACCATGCACCACCCATTTAACAGTCAGTTCAACGTCTGCCTGGTTAGCACGAGCTAACACAGCAGCTATTTAACAGACCCTACAAACTCACACAAACAATACAAAAATGGCTCAACTCTGTCGTTAAAACTTTTGATAACGTTAAATGAAAGTGAAAGCCGATCACGAGTGGTTACTCAAGATGTATGTGGAGACGCATTCTAATGCCAGGTGTGAACAGACACTTGACAGTTTAATCCTAAGAACAGATGTGTTCATTTACCTGCATTTTTCCAGCTACTGGCTCAGCTTTCTTTCCTCCAGCCACTGCGATTGTCGCAAAGTACTGGATGACACGTTTGGTATTGACAGTTTTTCCTGCACCAGATTCTCCACTTTGAGCATGAAAACAGATCAGTCATATTGGTTTATGTGAACCAAACAAACATTGAAAGAAACTCTAGTTCAGAATTGACTGTCCAGTCAATATTACTGTATGTTGTTTATGTTCAGAAATACAGTGTACTGAGAATTTTCTCTGACATGCAGCTACACTGATTTCAGAATACCAGTGTGTTAGGTAAATAATAAATAAAGTTAGCAAACTTACGTGATAAGGATAGACTGATTTTCACGGTCTGTAAAACAAAAATCATTTTCAAATTATTTACATGATCTGTTTACATTATTTATTCATATTATTTATGATTTTCAATTGAAGACATGCAACATTTAGGCACAATTCTCACACACCAGTGAGCATGAACTGGTAGGCATTATCAGAGATGGAGAAGATGTGGGGTGGAGCCTCAACCCTCTTTTTGCCTCTGTATCCTGCTACAACTATTGAGTCATACACTGGGAGCCACTTGTAGGGGTTCACAGTGACGCAGAACAGCCCTGAGTAAGTCTGTGGAGACAGAAAGGAGTTTTACTGACAGACGTCCTCCTGTAGTCATTGTTTTTTCTACTGATGTAATGATCGAGTCAGACTCACGTAGATCATCCATGCTGCATAACGCTCTTTGAGGTTATACAGCACAGAGGGTTCACTGAGGTGGGTCATCATGGCCATGTCCTCAATCTTATCGTACTTTGGAGGGTTCATGGGGAAGACTTCAGTGTCCTTCACAGTGATGGTCTGTTACAGGGACAGAAACAACACAGACTTCAGCTCTGACAGTCGACTGGTGATGAGAACAAGCTGGTCAGTATTTATTATTATTTCTATTACAGCCAGTGTTCACACTTTATAAAACTATTAAAAAGAAAAGATCAGTTTAATCTTTTTACCGTTTGTCTTTAGGATTTATTGCAAAGAAATTATAGTGCTAAACATGTTTTGTACAAAAAGGTTTGAAAAAAGCACATCAAGACAGTAAATGCTGGACAGTAGACATAAAGACGAGTCCGCACACTATTTCATATTCTCATCAATGTTTTTCTTTTGTTTTTCCCCAATTATGTTTTGAGCGTCATGCTTATTATCGGACAAATACAATACAGAACCATGCCTTCAAATACCTTCTAGTTCAGGTCACCTGACAGGTCACGTGTACTTGGTGGTAATTAAAATAACATTCATGGGAACATTAACAAGTGTGCGGACTCTACCCTTACATTAAAACATATTTTGTTACATCACAAGTCATCACTTTATGCAATGTTATGAGGTCTGGGCAATATGGAAAAAGAACAAATATCATCAATATATTTTGACCAAACACCTTGATGATATCGTAGGGGTGACTATTGGTGCTTTCACAAAAATGTGGATATTATGACTAAGTGAGTAAAAGCAAATAACAGAGCAGTGTGGTAAAGCCAGTAAATTACATCACTTTATTGTAACACAGACTTTAAAACCAGGAAAAGACAACACTTAAGATATTACAATTCCCAAAATCTAAGACAATATCTATTCTCATATCACAACATTGAGATATAGATTTACTACCCAGCCTTAACTGGTATGTCAACAAATGAGGAGCACACAGTCCGTCACACTTACGTATTTTAACATTCTTCTGTCATCATGCTCACCTTTCCACACAGAGTCTCCACGGTAGCTTTGCCGCCTTCTCTATTTATGAGTTTCCCCTTGAGGTACATCTCTGCAGGCTCGGCCACAAAGTACGACGTCTTGGCATCAAAGGGAGTGTTCTGAGCTTCAAGTCTCTCTTTTTCTGGCTTCCGGAGGTATATGGCCGCCGCGCCAAAACACTCCATTTCCGCGTCCCCCATGGTGACGATTTACTGCAAGTGAGTAAAAACAGGGCAGCAGTTGTTTATTTCAGTGATTTATTTCATGACTCCAGATGTCAGAAAGCAACCTTCACTGGGAACCAAAGAGTTTCAGGATGGCCAACTGGAATTTTGGGCTTGTGTATTTCAAGCATCTCATTCATGATGCCAACTGGCTTTTTTTTTTTTTTTTTTTCTGTTAATGTGAAGAACAACACTGAACACTCAAATGGAAAACAGAGAAAAATGAACCAATGGTTTAATTTGATTAGTGTTTTCATGCAAAATAAAAAACTTTAACACAAACCCAGATTTACAGTTTGTGAGAGAGTGACATCACTGAATTATTCAATAACTTTATGTTGTCTTTGTTGATGCAATGACTCCTTACACAATCCACTACATCACGTTAAAAGGACACATTGTCATAAAAGGTAACAGCAATAACACTAAGCAAAAACGCCTTATTCCTATTCAGTGATGTGGACATCATAAATGGAGTCTGATGCACAAAATTAGCTATGTTAATTGACTTGTTACCTATTTCACACAAGGTTATGATTTAGTGAACATACATTCATCTGAGAAATAAATAAAGAAATTACCTTCTTCCCTCCCCTCAGATGAAAAGATTATCGATGGTCTGATGAGGGTTCTGAAGAAAGACACAAATAGATTTCAGTAATAAATGTAATTAAAATGTATTAAAAAATGAACTTACTGTACATTGAAGTCCTGGCACAAACACAATAGTAATATATTGACTTTGTGGTGTCTGGCTGTAAGTGGCCATGCCCTGCATTGTTCATTAAGCTGCTGGTGTTCCTCATGCTAATAAAAGACTGGAACTCACTCACCTTGACTGGTGTGTGTCAGTCCTTGGGGGCGTCCAGCCTCCCTTCTTATATAGAGAGATCGGCATTCACTCAACACAAATGACTTGCTTTATTTGGTCATGTATTTTAATGGTCTCTGCTTGAGTATCCTTTTGACTCTTATGTGATCTCCGGCGTCTTTTGTCGCTGAGCAGCAAAGACAGTTAATCACAGATGTGTCACTTGTACTTTCAGAGTCGCTGGTTTACAGAGGTAAGTTTAAGAAAAATAAGAATTTATATGAGGAATAAATACAAAGTGTGTGTGCAGTATAAATGGCAAAAGCTCATTAGTGGTGTCATCACTAGATTAACTTGGCTTTATCAGCACAAACAAACATGAACAGAGTGATGTGATGTTTTTTCACTCATGACAATCACTATCATTTGTTTTAAAGAGAAGCCACAATGTCCTCGGGGGACTACACGATGTGGTTACAGGGGGCTCATAAAACATTTTTCTCATTGTAAACTTTAACTGGAAGAGAAAAGGTGCCACACAATAGACAGAGTTAAACTAGACACTGAATTTTAAAGCGTATAAATAGATCAAGACTCTTACAATGCAGCATTTTTTAACCTTGTGTAAATATTGTTCTGGCAGGCGTATCGGTTACTGAAGTTCAGACATTGTTTTGGTCTTTACGATAATCTTCTTAATGCACCTTGGCACTGCAGAGGATCCGACTTTAGCCGTGGAGAAGCTCTCATATGTCACTGGTATTCTGTTGCAGCAGGCTTGCAAGTCTTTCCTGTGACAAAGGAGTAGAATTGGGCCTAACAGTTGCTAATCTAAGAACCTGTGAAAATGATGATACCTCATGATCGCAGAAACACTCGCTGAGCTCTGCCTTTTACGAAATCCCGAACTTAATTAGATTTGTTCTGTAGGGAGGAAGGACAATACTCATATTTATAGCGCTTTAATTTCCTCTGTTGTTTAATTAATGGAGGTCCAGGAGATATTTATATATCTGGTAAAACGCGACAATGTGTGTTGATGTGTGTCGTGTCAAACACATGTTGAAGGCATTTGCTTTGAAGTTCCCTTAATACAATGGTACATCACAAGCACTTTGTCATGCCGATGTCACCTCATCTTCTAAAAACAGCAAATAAAAACATCATTATTTTACAATATTCACATAAAGAAGATTGGATTTGTATGTGTTGTGTTTCTGCCAGCACATTATTACAACATGAAAGACTCATAAAGAGAGGTCACCAGTTTGAATGTTAAAGCCTGCCAACGTGTCTAATTATCTCATTATAACAAGTGACGGTGGAGATCTTGGAGCAGAGCCGATGTTTGAGTTGATGTGACGAGATAACAAATGCCACAACATCTCTGCATCACACTCTCTGAATTAGACATGCATGGCATGGGGTCAAGTAACAATTAAATATCTCTTTATAATTGTTGGCATCACTTCAAGTATTTAGTATTTAGGAACATTAAATAAATGTATATGGTTTATAACACACTAGTCCTTACCCATTGAGTACAGCATACCACACCATGACTTAGTCATACCAAAAATGACAAAAAAAACAAACCCAACAACATTCGGCCACAGGGGGAGCCACAGCGATCGGTCACATTTTAGCCATTTTTAAGCATTTTTCTGTTGTTATAGTGCCACCCAGTTGCTAATTAGAGTTAAATTTCTCCAGTCACCTTGAGGCGTCCTGTTCTACATATCCACCAAGTTTAGCAATAATCGATATGGCGAAGGCCTAGATAAGAAATTAGCTCTCTAGCGCCCCCATTTTGTTTGATGGGGTCAATAATGGAGGGGTCCCCTCAGATTATGTGTGGTCATATGCCTACAAAGTTGCGTGGTGATCGGTGAAACCCTTGAGATGTTATACACCTTTATGTGATGAGCCACGCCCTCCACAATATTCATTGCCTTATAGAAGCTCAGTTTTAGTAAGTTTTCCAACTTTTGCCAAGAGGGAACTTTAGATATTGGTCCCTAGATTATGTTCACCGAGTTTCATGCAGATCGGTCAAACTTCCTAAGAAGAGATTGATTTTAAGTGTTTTTCAAAAAATTCAAAATGGTGGAAAATCTATATAACCGCAAGTTATGGGTTCTTGAGGCAAATTTGTTCCTCGTGAGGAGAGGCATCTCTGTGCAAAGTTTCATGTCTCTACGGCATACGGGGCATGAGATATGGCCATTCAATGTTTGCAATTTCAATCGGTTACTATAGCGCCCCCTTTGGCCAATTGATGTAATATTGCTTCATTCGCATCCTCCCATGACCCTCTACCACTGTGCCAAATTTCACATGGATTGACCAAGTCAGTGAGGAGAAAAACGTGGAACAGACACACAGAGTTTTCGTCATTATTAAATCGTAAGATAAGACTACTGTATGAGGTAGGTGTACTCAGATATAAGTGTAGTTGGTAACATATAAAACTGTCACTACATCCTTACATTAGTACATGAGACAGTCTGTGAAAAAAAAAAAAAAGTTCCTCCTCATGGTGCTTCTGATGGCATTTGCTAGAATTAACTGCAGCTTAAGAGAAACAATCAATCAGAGCCGAGGAGTCTGTAACACAGCTGTCAATCATGCCAATCGCTGCTTGTGAACTGTGTTTAAACTGTCAAACTAAGCAGCGCTGATCAAATATGAATCAGGATTCTGTTACTGCATTGCCTATTTCTTATCTCAGATGTTTTCAGAAACACAATTTAGTGTACTGTTTAGCTGTAAAATGAGAAAGTTGAGCCACAAAGAAGCACCACCCACCAGCCGGGGCAAACATTCTTATTTTACAGCTAAACAGTACACTAAAATATATTTATGAAAACATCTGAGACGAGAATTAGTCAATGCAGTTACAGAATCTCGATTCATATTTGATCACCGCTGTCTAGTTTGACAGTTTGATTACAGTACATGAGCAGTGACTGATGTGACTGACACCTGCGTTGGAGACCCCTCGGCTCTGATTGGTTGTTTCCCTTCAGCTGTGGTACATTCGAGCAAATGCCATCAGAAGCACTATGAATAGAAGGGACATGATGGTCTCATGTACTACTGTGTGGGCATGGTGACAGTTTCAGCAAATGTGGCAGATATTTTTCATAAAAGTTGTCAGAAGGCTGCTGTACAGAAAATGAATGTCAATATAGTGAAACAGCTGTAAAAATATGAAATATGTCTTTATAGGACAAGTTGTGGACAATTAATGGACATTAATAAACACCTAAAGGTCCTTAAATCTGCGTTCAATGACAAACAATGACATAGTGTATTATAAAACATGTATTATACAACAGTTAGTTCCGGCCCTGCCATCTGATTGGTCGAGAGACAGTAAAACCGTGACGATATTGGAGTACAACATCACGGTTATTTCACTGTGTATGTATCACTCCGCCTCACAGCTGATTGCAATCAACAATCAAATCAAAACTGACGGTTAGTGTCAGTTAGGTCAGCAGGTGTGTTGTAGGCTAATTAATTCATCCACTGTCAAACGGCCAAAAATTTGGATTTATTTCCTAAAATAAGTTTTGAATTGAACTATGAATGGTCATCAGAGGAAGATGAGGGAGAGGAGAAGCTGAATCCATCTGAGCACACATCCAGGTTTGTCAGTGTTTCATCAGCGGAGCTCAATGACTTGGAGAAAAGCAACATACTGTCAGATCAGAAGGCAGAGTCGGCTGTGCCTGTGAAGCGACAGTCCACCATGCAGTCACCAGAGACTTATTTCACCGGCTGCACAATTAATGGAAATGTGCAGATAAATGTGTATAAAGAGTAAGTGCCTGGCGCGCCATGTCTGCGTTACATAGCAACGTTGACAGCGGAGTCCTGAGGGAACTATTTTTGTTGGCGGAAGACAAATAAAATGCTTAAATTATCTATTTTGTCCTCATTTTTCAACATTTCTTAATCAGCCTTGCTTATTTAACTGTTGAACTGTTGTATAAAAGCAATATCACACTCGAGCTCGTGATGTTGTACTGCGGCCTCGTGCCTACGACCAAATCACAGCCGTGACGATATCACAGTACAACATCACGAGCTCGAGTGTGATATTGCTTAATTACATGTTTGCATACTGCTCATAAATGCTTAATAGTGTTACACAAATGTCTGTATATTTGACACTGTTTGCCATATTCTGTTACTGTAACGCCACATGATACTGCACACTTGTGAAGTAGAGAGTGATGTTAGAAGTTTTTTCTTTGGGAACAAGACTAATTTCACCAGGTATTATTACAACTGATCTAGACTTAGAGTCATGACATATCATCCCAAAGAATTTTTTGTAATTACCGAGGAATAACTCAGGCTCTGCAGCCACATATTGGTCTGATTATAGAGCATGAAGGAACAGACAGGTGATGAGTGCGGGGTACTTAATCTATTTTTGTACTAATTAGTTTGCAGCAAGTCTGCAGCAAAGACATTGCACAGTCATTGCAGTTTGTATGAAACTGTGCCGCACAAATAAAGTTGAACTTGAACTTCACACGGTCTGCAGAGCGAAGGGAGCCCGTGTCGATCCTGAACTATTTTGTTATAATTTGGGTCATGTGTTGGAAGAAGATCTGTAAACACTATGATCTCATTTGGTGCTTTCACAAGTGTTAAGTGTGTCTCAGTATCAACGCAATGATTTCAAATAAATATGAACAAATATACATTACATGGCAGCTACCGACAAAAGATTTGCGAAGTGTAGAATTTAACGAGGTACTAATAAAGATTTAAAAAGTGGCTGTAATTGATCTGGACACACTATATCATAGTAAGAAGTGAAAACTCGTTGTTGCCATGTTGACACTTTCTGGCCGCTGATATTAGCATACATGACTCGGGGAGGCTGTCTGCAGGGTGAGGAGTCGGGTTTCCATTAATCCCCTACTGACTTCATTTTCACTATTTTTGACTCATATTTGGCTGTGAAATCTCAAGCTACTCTTGTGAATCTACAGAGTGACAGATACTTAGGGGCTCCGATGTCTGGTTTTGGTGGTGGTTTATGGGGGTGTGATGATCCTGGAGCTCAGACTGATGACAGACGTGACCGTCCTAAATGGGGTCGTCTGGCTGGGTCAAAGGGCCTCAGCTTTCTAGGGACGGTGTCTGAAACCTGATATTGTGAACATTATCACACTGTCGGTGCCACATCACACAGAGATACATCAGCATAATGCAAAGTGTTCATCTCCTCTGACGTACGTATTATGTATAACACATATTGACTCATGCAGCAATCTGCAGGGTGTTTCTCAGCTGATTATGATTCAAGATAAAACATCAGTGTTTACAGAAAGCAGGGATGTAAACAGACAGACTGCAGTACAGCATCTGTTTCATTTATGCAGGACAAATAAATGCAATGTATCATTAAGTGAGACATGGTCAGCCATGCCATTAACCTTTTCTGTATTTCCAGGGGTGCAGGTTTCGTTTCAATATTGGAGGGGGGCACATATGATAGGGAGGGAGGGTTGGGGGTCCTCCACCAGAACATTTTAAGCATCAAACACTTAATTTCCTACATTCTGGTGATTTTTGTGCACCAGTATGTGCCTTTTCTGCATCACTTTGTGGCATCAATATCTTTAATTTTATCAAAATAAAAGTCATCTGCTACTTTCATGTTTGATTGTATTTGTGTTTGCAAACTTGCTCGCCTCAAATTGCCACTTAAGGGACAAATAAAAGTATTTTGAACTGAATCTATGTCTTAATTTATTCCTAGATAATTGATGGTGGGTTATTAACACGCAAATGCAAAATAAACAAAAACAAAACCAGCAACTTAATTTAAAAGGAGAAGATTGCGTAGCACTGTGATTCATACTGTATTTGAATAAAAAACTGTGATTATTTATTTCATTAAGTACTTGATGAATCCTGAAGGTTGCATATTTTTGAGATCAAGAGGTTTTTCCATTTCAAAGTTTATTGTTTAAAGGTCCAGCTCATTCTAAGGTAACAAAAACACAATGACTCTCACTTTCAGGTGATTATACATTAAAGAAAACATATATATGAATCTTATTTACCATTTCTGCTGACACATGCCCCTAAATCCTACACAGTGGACCTTTAACACTAAACAACTATATTTTGTGACTTGTTTATCATTTAGCAGGGCTACATCTTACTGACAAACCTCTTCAGAAGAGCTTTAGATCAGAAAAATAACAAAACTGTCTCTAACTAAACAAATAACCATATTGATGATCTAGTAGCACAAACTATGAGGGAAAACTTGAAATTAAGCATGTATGAATTAATCTTTCAGTTTAAATTTTACATTTAAAGCCTAATGTTTTCAGTTTGACCCTTCTGAGCATCACAGTGTGCTCACATAAACAAAAAATATCTACTGATAGATTATATTTTGTTTTTAAAAATGACTTTTCCCTTCATCTACATCATCCTGATACACTGGAGCAAATTTAAATGTTTAGAATTTTTGTCACTTTCACTGTCCAGGGCATCAGATTACACCTTAGCATGTCTGGCTGTGTAACTGGCGAGTGGAGGGGCTCAGTCGTTCACCCTCTGTGCTGCTGAAAGTCAAAGGTGTAAGGGTTTGCTGTTGACAACTCAACCGTCAGTCTCCAACATAAGAAATGGTTTTGACCCCTCTGTATCACCTGTTCCCGTGGCTCTCGTGACTCAGCTCCCAGCTCTAGAGGTCCTTCATGTCACGCTTCATAAAGTGTCCTAGTTTATTAGTCGGTAAAATCTATTACTGTCTATTACAGCTCTATTGACTCCAATGTGAAGTCTTCAGTGAACAGGTGATTAGGTTTATGTCTCCAGGTCTTTCAGGGCAGGCACTTATGTTTGTCTCAAGGGCGCGGATGTATTTATAAACTCTTTCTTTAAATGGTCTTGTACTGTGTGCTCTGACAGATGAACTGAAGACAAGGCCAGGCTTGCAGCTTGACCTTCCCTTAAGGCAAGTGTTTGTTCCCCCTACGCAGCAAGAAGGGGATTATGTTATATGATGTGTAGTAGTTTGCATTCTTTCCTATGACACTGAACTGACAAAGACAGGGAGAAGGCATTAGGAGCTAAATACTGAGGACTTCACACCCTTCAAAAGAGGCATATACATTCAATAAAAATGTGAAACTTGATCTCATATGCCCCCGGGTGTGCTTATTTGGAAGAAATACAAATATAGCTGTCTCCTCAGCAATGTTCTCACAGCTCAGCCACTTGTCACTGTCTCAAGTCTTATTGTGGAACAACCTTTGATATAAAACACTCACTTCCTTGGTGGTCTCAGTCTCAGATATGACAAACTCATACTCATGCTTATATCAATATGTCACAGTCTTAAAGGGACAGTCCACCTCAGAATCAAAACTACATATTTTCCCTTTCACCTATAGTGCTATTTATCAGCCAAGATTATTTTGGTGTGAGTTGCAGAGTGTTGGAGATACCAGCCGTAGATTGCATTTAGCTTGTGGTGCTCTGCTTTTTTGGCACTTTGAGCACCACAAGCTGAGTGCCATCGAGATCCATTATATTCAAGAGAATGCAGACGTCTCTATTGCTGATATCTCCAACAATCTGCAACTCACGCTTAAACGATTTAGATTAATAAATAGCACTACAGGTAAAAGTAAAAGTATGCGTTTTTGATTTCGGGGTGAACTGTCCCTTATAAACCTATAGTGTTTATTTACTGTATGTCAGATCCTACTGTATCATCTTTCTAGCAGCACTACCTGTCTGCACTGATAACAGATAAACTAAATGTTAAAGGGTTACTAGTTGATGAGACCACTGCAACCTCTTTTATGCAAACTTTTATGATTGTTCAACAAGCTTTATGTCTCAGGTAAAACTCAAAAGAATGAGGACTGACAATACTCCAAGGGAATAACCATGTATGACACACAGGATGTTAAGTAGTGAAAACCCTTCATTTCATCTAGTATGATAGATATAGTTTTATACTTTAATATCAACAATATAGCTTGACAGAGTGAATCAGATAACCAGTTTGGAACATCTGTTTTTGGCGAAGTCATTTAAATCCCTGACAAATCACAGTACTTCATCACACTGCTGCAAAACCCTGTAGATGCAGTATTACCACAGAGCAGTCTTGCGCACTGATTTGCAGACGTGCCCACAATGCAACAATACAATCAGAGATGTTAAAGATGTAGCTACGTGGGTGTAAATGGTGAGGCAAAATATCTGATGGTAGACAAATGTATATTCTCATGATGTATTTTGACATTCTTGACACTGGTCAAGTGTCAAGTAAGGTTGGAATTTCATTATGCTACATTTGCTACTTAGTAAAGAGCAGAATGATTTATTTCTTTATTCTATTTCATCTATACTTTGTAAAGATTACTAATAAACTGATTTATAGTGATTGCTACCCAACCTCAGCAGAGGCGGCCCTGCGTCCAGACACTTTGAGGAATCACTGAGGAGTATTGTGGTTCACTAATAGGTCTATTTTCATCACAACTTGACACGGTGCAACATATGTTTTGGGGCACATAAAAAAGCTGTAGGGTCACTGGACTGTCAGTAACATTATCACCACGAGGCAAAGATTTGCAGTTATCGTAACCTGGAGAACTTTAACGTGGTAACAGTTGACAGTTGACAATGCGGTTATTTTGAATGATCAAGCTGCACATACCCTGCTCAGACTTAGACACAAAATACACCACTCGAAATCAGTTTACTTTGAGTTCTATCATTGCTTATTAGATTTATGCACTCCTGATAAAAGTTTCATAATTTTCTTTGTGTAAGACAGTATTGCTGATTTCTCTGTATACTTTAAAAGACTATAACCTTCAATTTGAAGTGTTTGCTTGTATTGTACAGTATGTGTATAACTAACATACATCCTTTGAATTAAAGCTGGGGTAGGCAGTTAAATTCTGGCTTCATAGGACAAAAATCCCATAATAACTGAGCATTTTGTAATTCAAATGGACTGAGAAAAACTAGACTTCTGCACCTCCTCTTGACTCCGTTTTCAGGCTTTAAAAAATGATGGGAGACTTTGGCCAATCACAGGTCATTTCAGAGAAAGGGTGTTCCTATTCACTGTTCTACAGATGTTCTTCAAAAAAAGCATTGGCAACAACTGCCTACAGTACACTGCAAAGCAACTCAAAAATGGGGACAGACTTATCAAAAACTAAGGCTAAAAATGAGTCTGACAAGAAATGAAATAAAACATGTCAATATGACAAGAGAAAATGTTTTTAATAATTTAGCCTTCTGCTAACCGGAACTAAAGGCTCACGGCTGCAGCTTAAAGTTCACATTTATCCAGTTAACATGAGGAAGAACCTCAAATCACAGTGTCCTCTGCCTCACTCCCCACCACTACAGGCCGCCTCGCTAGAAGCAGATGGGCAGCAGCTCCAAGAGACGAACAGTAGCCACAGGAACATAAATCTAGCCAGTGCAAACCCCGCTCTTGGGGACAAAACAGCCCCGACTTACCCCCAACAAACTTTCTGTTGCTGCTGTTACACAGGTTAGACCCTGTGCTACACCTGGCACTGGGAAGCATTGCACTGGCCAAATTCGAGCTGCTACAGCTGCTAAACAAGGCTCTGTGTCCTGAGCTGCTGCATGATGTCCTCCGGTTGAGGCAGTCCACAGTGGCAGGCAAGGTGAGGTGGCAACGACCGTGAGGTGGCTAGCCAGTTGTTGTTGGGTCAAGGGGGGTTTGAACAAATGAGCTGTGGGCAGCTCTACAATGGAATAAGATTAAATAAATCAATGTATGGGGAGCACTAGATTACTGTATGAAGCAGGTATATATGCCTGTGGTCATCTGGTGGGAGGGGCTTAGGACAGAGAGGTGAGAGCCGCAGGAGGAGGGTGTATTTTGCTTTTTGTTTTCTATTTCAGATTTCTGTCAGCCCCAGCTGTGAGAGTGAAGTGAAACAAACAGAATAATGGCACAGAAGAGGCATTCAGTTGCTTGCAGATTTATTTTTTGTTCCACACTCGACACATCAGACGAAAAAACCATATTGTATGATTTCTTGTACTGTCTTGTCAAGACTGATGCTCATTATTCGGCGTCCTTTCCCTTTGAAACAATATAAAAGAGACAGCAAGAAGTTAGTGATTAAACACTGTCAAGATGTAAAGATACGGAAACTCCCGGTATAAATATCAGCAGAGTGTACTGCTGAATGATAAGAAACTAAAATCTATATACCCTGACGATTTCACGGCTTTTGGCCCTCAGCTTGTTGACCTGAGACTCAGCGATGTCAGCACGCTCCTGAGCCTCCTCCATCTCATGCTGCACCCTCCTGTATCTGGACAGATGAGTGTTGGCCTGCTCCTCCTGAAAAGCATAAAGTTAAAGAAGTCACGTCATGAACGATCTCCCCAGTTGTATGAAATGAAAACTACACAGTCATTAAATCACACTGCATCGTGCTGTCAGATCTCTGGTGTCAGAAAAAGGTGTTACTGGTGTGACGCCTAGTTGTGTTGCATGTGTTGAATATTTCACACTCACGGCCTCCTCAGACTGCCTCTTGTAGGATTTCACTTTCAGCTGCAGCTTGTCCACCAGATCCTGAAGGCGGGCGATGTTCTTCCTGTCCTCCTCGGTCTAGAGGCGGTATACAATATAGTCTGTTTGAGACAACACTAAAGCGAACGCCATTATCCCACTGTGTTTTAGGAGTATCTTTCAAAATACTGGAGAGCACACAGTGTATTCCTACATACAGTACATCTTCCACAGTGAAGCCACTTCAGAAAGACTGACAAGAGCGACTGAACAATATGTGTTGTGAGCTGCATTTGAGTCCAAGACAAATTTCCCTACAGAGACAGTAAAGTATAGCATATCTTATCAAACAGGCGACACACACTGAAGATATGAATTAATGCACAACAGCAGAGACATTTACATATCTTCATGTATCAGGGGTTTCTTCGGTGCTGTCAATCAAGCTGGCTGTGAGGACTCAGAGTGCATGCTTAGAGGTCATCCTCTTTCAAATTTTTCACAGTGAAAATCTGTGAAGATCTATGAATATCACACGTGTGGTCATACTCATATAAGCGCATAACTGTGGGTGTTTATAGCTCCAACAGTAGACTGCTTATTTTTAGTTGTGGTCTACTCTGTATCACTTCAGTGTGTCAGCTGGTGCTACAGACATATG
Organism: Epinephelus lanceolatus; assembly: GCF_041903045.1. Classification (NCBI taxonomy): domain Eukaryota; kingdom Metazoa; phylum Chordata; class Actinopteri; order Perciformes; family Serranidae; genus Epinephelus; species Epinephelus lanceolatus. The sequence continues at coordinate 27,865,958 of NC_135734.1, read as the reverse complement.
ATGGTGCCCTCTAGGGGTTTGAAACATATTCTACATTCACTTTGTCTTCAGCTGCACAAATTAAAGAAATGCCTAAGAGAAATATCACATGACAATAAGCAGCTGGGTCACTGTCTAAATTACATTTAAAGGTGCACAAAGTTAATGTTTTGGTTCTCTGTACCTGGTAAGTCAGCTCCTTCACTCTGCGTTCGTACTTGCGGACACCTTTCACAGCTTCAGCTCCGCGTCTCTGCTCGGCATCAACCTCAGCCTCAAGCTCCCGCACCTGGACAATAAAAAGTGCAGATTTTATGCTGACAGGACCAAATAGGTTTGAAACGATTTTATTTCTGAGAAGTTGGTAAACTTGTTTGTTACAAGTAGAAAATTAATTGCGGGGTGGTGTAAAGATGCTCAAAACTAAAAAAAAAAAAAAAAAAATCAGTAATTAACCTCAATCATCCAAATTTCAAGAACAGAGCCAAAATGAAAACTAAAATAATTTTCCTCCATAGTGAACTTACCCTAGCCTCCAGTTTCTGGAGCTGCTTCTTGCCACCCTTCAGAGCCAGATTCTCAGCTTCATCAAGGCGGTTCTGAAGGTCCTTCACTGTCACCTCCAGGTTCTTCTTCATCCTCTCCAAATGAGCACTAGTGTCTTGCTCCTTCTTCAGCTCTTCTGCCATCATGGCTGCCTAAACATGTGGCAATTGTAGGAGAGCCAATAAGAAGAATGATCAAGGAAAATGAGGCCTAATTTGTTAGCCAAATGTAAAACAAAAGGGTGCATTACTACAGGATAGTGCTGATAGTGGTGTAGCTGTGAATATAAAATGTAAGGTTGTATCCAGCTCAGAATTACGTCAATCGAATCATATTTGGCTGTTCAGCACCATTAAGTATTAGTTCCTTTTTCCCCATAAAGAGATTGAGTTAAAACGAGGTGCAGCAGGATGTTCAGGGTAAAAGTGATGTTTACGTAGTATCGTAAAATAAGCCAAATTAGCCTTCTGTGCTAATGCGTGCTAACTACAATAACAATGGGTCAGAATTGTGTAACATTTTTTGTCAACACTATATATCAAACGAAAGTCAGAGACTGTATCGTAATAGGCTCCTGTAAGCTGTAAATTCACTGCTTCTAAGCAAAAGGCAGAAGACAGTGTCATCTCAGAGCCTGACAAGGCAATGCCTTTTCTTCCTCTGGGCAGCTGCCTCTGTCTCACTCAGACTCACCCTGTGTTTGGGTTTGCAGCTGCCTGTACCGAAGAGGAGTGTGAAAGTGAGGAGTGCTAATTCTGCAGCTAAATCTGGAGACTGAAACATCCCCACAAGTACACTGCACACTGAATGACAAAAAACAAACTGCTCAATTTGAAGAATCTCAGACCACTGAGGGGTCTCTGACCAATGCTTTAAATCTTTGATTTTCAGGGGGCATTCCTAATAAAACAATACAAATGTACTTAAAGTTATAATGGAATTATAATGTCCATAAAGTTAATCTCACTTTTTTTTTAATTCCCACACTGATTTGGGTCACATTTTTTAATGAAAATAATTTCCTGAGATCACTTGTTGAGTTAACTGTTACAGTTCAGTGCAACAGAGGCAACAACTTTAAAGGTTCCTAACACATAGACACTATTTATCTACCTGTGATTCTTGACTGTACAGTAAGCCCGCAAACAGTCTCTCAGCTTAAGTTTGAATGAACAAAATTATATATTATAAAACATCTCTACTAAAAATGACATTAGGGTAGGAACTTTTAACGAAGCAGTGAGTACATGCTCGAATACATAAACAGGGCTCACATCAGTGATGGCCTTCTTGGCCTTCTCTTCAGCATTTCTTGCTTCCTGCACAGCATCTTCCACCTCACCTTGGATCTGGACAAGGTCAGCCTCCAGCTTCCTTTTAGTGTTTATGAGATTTGTGTTCTGAAGGAAAAAACAAATTGTGAGGTACATTTAGTTTATTGTATTACGTTAAGCAGTATTTTATACAGTCTGTACACCACACAGGTATCATAATACCTGAGAGTGCAGCAGTCCCACACGCTCACTGGCATCAACCAGCTCCTGTTCAGCTACTTTGCGGCTTCTCTCCGTCTGCTCCAGTGCAGCTCTCAGCTCCTCGATCTCAGCCAGCATCAGGTTGTTCCTGCGCTCCACTATGGCAACCTGCTCCTTCATGTCTGCCTGAACTCTGAGAGCTTCATCAAGGTGCAGTTGTGCATCCTGAAGTCAAATAATACAAATTACATTTACAAATTTAAATTTGTTTGAGCCATATAGTTGTATTTTTGTTTGCATTTATATGTTGCATATTTATGTCCTACCTTCAGCTGTCCCTGCACATTTCTCAGTTGTTTCTGGGCTTCAGCTGCCTGGCGGTTGGCATGACTCAGCTGAATCTCCATCTCATTGAGGTCTCCCTCCATCTTCTTCTTGACTCTCAGGGCTTCGTTCCTGCTCCTGACCTCAGCATCCAAAGTAGTCTGCATGGACTCAATCACTCTCTGGCTGTTCCTCTTGATCTGCTCAATCTCCTCGTCCTTCTCTGCAAGTTTTCTGTCAATTTCATTCTTCACCTGGGTGAGCTCCAGCTGGATACGAATGATCTTTGATTCTTCGTGCTCCAGTGTAGCCTATGAAATAAAATATATGGTGGAAAACATCAGAATAAAGTATTAAGTAAACAGGAAGTTGCAGTATTTGGATCAAGACTAAAATTCTTATGTCCGTAGTTTCTTGTCTGTCTTTTTCTTTGTATACAACTCTTTTAAAATACAGGGTTCTTACACATTTTAATTTCAAAATTCCATACTTTTCCATACCCTAATTTCCAGACTTCTTGGCAGTTGTTTTTTTTTTTCTTCAGAGAATATGTGACATCTGAGTAAATATATCAGTGTATCACATTTCACATCATATTTAATTATTCTTAATAGGCGATTGTAGCCAAGTACCATAATGGCATGCAAATAAAAACTCAGGTAAGTTCAATGTCTGGGCTGAGGCAAAAAGGTTGGGACTCTGGGTGCAAGCGATGCAGTAACGAGACGTCGGTGTTTTTTCCTTTCATGTTGTTCAAAATCGCCTTCTCCCTTCTCTTTTTTTCACTTGCCCGGTCGGGCAAGTTGGTCAGAGATCTACTTGCCCAAAGTCAGTTTTTACTTGCCCTATAAAAATTGTTTAATTTAAGCGGCTATCAAATAACAAAGACTGCAGTTATTTTTATGTTATGTAATCTTTATTCACACTGTATTTATTAATTAAAACAACATACGTCATGTATTGTAGCTTAATTCCTACACAAAAATGACAGTGTCAGGGCTTAAAGTGAAAAATTTTCCTGAGCCTGAAACCTGAAACCTGGGGGGAGGCAGTGGCAATCTTTGTCAGTCATTCTCTGTCTATAATTTTGCGCCCTACTTGAGCCATGCCCACCTCTATTTTTTTTTCACCCCTCTCTCCAGTTCTGCTTTATTAACACCGGGTTTAATATATTTTGCTTCCATCTCTCTGCCCTGCTCTACTCTACTTCAACGCTACTTAGCTCTCTCTCTACTCTACCAGTAAACTACCACATCCACCTGTTGCACAAAACGCACACAGCAGTGTTTCCCCTAGGATGGAGTTGTAGCAGTGGAGGTGAAGCACACGCATGAAAAATAATTTTCGCATGCGTGAAACTTTTTTGTATGCTTGCAAAGCACAGCCTGCTGGGATGTTTCTGTGTATCTACTGGCACCAGAAGGGCTCTTTAGGACTAAGTACATACAGTACATTTGTGCACAGTAATGAGCAGGTGAAATGTCTGTCTAGCTTACATATGAGGTGTCTCAAGATTTAGGAACATACAATTTTATTGAATATAATAAAAGTAAAAACTCACATGACATGCTGCTGTTTTGTGCTATGACCTATTTAAATGGTGGAAGTTGTTATTTACGTGACAACGCCTGAAGGCAACACAAGCTCAGCACCAAGAGTGCCGTGCTGCGCTGCAGTGCGTGCAGCGTGTTTGTCTGTGCGTTTGTTGCTGGTTATTTACACACTGTCTATAACAATAACTTTGTCAGCTGACAAACTGCACCGGGCTCTGGGTCTGTGTCTGTGTGGCAGAACTCCGCCGTGCGCAATACAGAGAGCAGAGGAGAATTGTTAATGCGTGACCATGTAGAGACAGAAATGACACGATGACATAACACCATAAATAGTATATTGTTATGTTATAGAGACAGAAATGACACGATGACATAACACCATAAATAGTATATTGTTATGTTATTATATGAAGCGTCCGTCGTGCAAAATAATATGACTTTAGTTTATGAAGAGGTAAGACAGAGCTCTCTCCTCTCCTCTACATAGTGCAGCACGTAGCAGACTGGATATACCACTTGTCAATCAGGTAAAAGGGGCGGTATGTTTTCTGAGACATTTGCTCTCACACAAACTGTGCCTGGCCCGGCATAAAACACGATCCGGATTGATTAAATTATTTTTGGAAATACCTAATTTTCTATTTTAGAAAACAGTATTTTAGAACAGTGGTAACAGTCTGGAAACAAATATTTTTCCATACTTTATTTTTCATTTTCCATACCTCTGCCTCCTCAAGAGCAGTCTGGACTTCTGCTTTCTCAATCTCTGCTGTCTTCTTTGCCTTTTCCAGTTCATGAATTGTTTTTCCTGATTCAGCAATATGTTCAGTCAAATCGCTGATTTCCTCTGTTGAGAAAAAAAAATAGAATTACTGCTTTGCGGTTGTATGCCTGAACAAATCAGTCAAGTTGCAGTTACAGTTCACATCCATGTCTGTTAAAACACGGATGCTTCACACACATTTTCCCCTCTGCAGCACAGAACATCTATACAGTACAATCAGCACAGTTTCAAGCTGAACGCCAAGATGAGTGTCACCAATTTAGTATCTGACCAAATCTCCCCTTCTGTTTCTGAGATATGGTGTTTAATAATGGCAGAAAAAGTGTTTTTTTTTTGGTGACATTATAATGTCACAGTGAAGTTAACCTTTGACATTTTGGAGATAACATGTCATCACTTTATCATTATGTCCTATTATATCCTTGAGTTATGGCCAAAAACATGTTTTGTGAGGTCACACTCAGTACGTTTACATGCACAGTTTAATTCCACTTTTAATCGGAATGAAAGGCCATTCCGATTAACAGTGGTCATGTAAACGGTCATTCCGATTGAAAAACGGTCATTCCGATTGAAAATTAAATCCGATTAAAGGGGGTGGTTTATTCCGTTCGGCATTCCGAATGAAAGAATTTTGTGTGCATGTATACACTCAATCCTCTTTAAGTTCATTCCGGTGTTTCTGCGCATGCTCGTTTCCTTGCCCTTCTGGCGCGATGACTCATATAGCGCGCATAGCAACGGGCTGCATAGCAACGGGCTGAGATAGAGCAGTCGGACTTGTTGCACTCACCGGTTTCCATTCGCCACAGCACGGTCTTCTATCTCCCTTCTTCGACCTTCTACCTCCCTTCTCCTCCTCAACAGATGAAGCATTAGCAGAACAAGGTTGTTGTCGTACTGCTGTTTCAAGAATATAAGCAAAACACGCCCGAAAAAGGCACTAAGAACGGCATCGTCAAGCATCTTGTTATCCGGAGCGAGGACTACAGTGTTTTCTTCCGGTAAACGTAAACACGTAACATCCGCCCAGTGGATGTTTGCACCAAATTTGAGGAAACTTCCTCAAGGTGTTCTTGAGATATCGCGTTCATGAGAATGAGACAGATCCAAGGTCACAGTGACCTTGACCTTTGACCACAAATATCCCATAAAAGAAATTCCTTCTTGGCGTTCTTGAGATATCGTGTTCACAAAAATGTGACAGACAGAGGGACGAATGGACAACCTGAAAACATAATGCCTCCAGCCACAGCTATCGCTGTCAAGGAGGCATCAAAAAAATGTTTGTGAACAAAGTTTAGTGTTGTTATTGTAGTATTGCATTAATTATCTATCTTATTTTCTCTAGTAAGATCAGACCTGTCACTTAAGCCCAAACTTGAGTATTTAGAGTGTCACATTCACAAAAAACATGCTGTTAAGATTTTGTTTTTCATCAGTCTTGAATGTGTCACATATTTAGTAAAATTGTATTTAATGTCAACAATCACAAGCAGGATTCGTTGTCTTACGTTGCAGGTTCTTGTTCTCTCTCTTCAGGGTCTCCAGTTGGTCCAGAGCTTCTTCATATGAATTTTTCAGCTTGAACATCTCAGTGCTCAATGAGCGACTCTCCTTCTGAGCTCCCTCCAGCTCTGCCTGACTCTCTTCATACTTCTGCTTCCACTCTGCAAGAACCTGAACATGTACAGAACAACTGTTGTTGTTTTTGTCCCCTTAGGTAAACAACTCAAAACCATGTGTTGAGACAGTAGCATCTGACCTTATCAAAGTTCCTTTGTTTCTTGTCGAGGTTAGCAGCCAGAGCATTAGCTCTCTCCACATCAATCATCAGGTCCTCCACTTCACCCTGCAGTCTCTGTTTGGTCTTTTCCAGAGAGGCACATTTTGCATTCACAGCCTCGATGGATTCCTCTGCATCCTGAAGACGCTGGGCAAGCTTTTTCCTGCAAAAATATGTCAGGATGAGTTAAGGAACTGATGCATGTGGTAACAACTAAAGCTCTGATGTAAACAACAAACTTAAAGTGTGTTTAGTGCTACAGTGGAGGAGCCTAGATTTGTCATTAATAATGTTCGTACTAAAGAGAGTTATCTTCTCTCACACAGGTGCAGAACATATGTGCTAGTTGGTCGTTGGCTGGAGTCTTTGCAGTGTGTTCACATATAGCTCTTTGGTTGAGACACATGTGACATGAGTTTTTTTGATGTCAGTTTGGTTTGTCTTATGTATATATATATATATATATATATATATATATATATGTATATGTATAATGACTTACTTGGCCTCCTCCAGCTCCTCAGTGCGCTGAATGGCATCAGTCTCGTATTTGGTTCTCCACTGAGCCACCTCGCTGTTAGCCTTGGACATGCCACGCTGCAGCTCAGATTTGGCCTCCTGCTCCTCCTCATACTGCTCTCTGAGCAGGTCGCAGTCATGACGAGCTGACTGAACAGCGTGAGCCAGGGCGTTCTTGGCCTAATAATGACAAAATACATAATGTGGAAAAATCAATTATTTTTTTCTAACTAAATACATGCGATAATTTATGGCCAATTAAATAGAAGCATACTGCAGTACCTTAACTTCCTCCTCAAGGTGCTTTTTGAGCTCCTCAATTTGATGAATATAAGCCATTTTTCCCCTCGTAAACTGGGAAACAAGAGACTCTTTTTCCTCCAACTGACGACCAAATTCCGCTGATTGGAAATATTGGATTATAGGAAAGTTATTCAACATCTATGTTTATGATTTGTGCTTAACTGTGATGTTTTCATAAACAGGTTTCAGGTTCTAGTGATTTTATCATTCTCATCCCAGATGTCAAACTCACCATTTTCAGTTGTCAGTCTTGATCTTTGAACATTCACTTCATTTAACTGACGCACGTGCTCGTCATTCTTGGACTTGAGTTCACTTAGCTGATCCTCAAGAGTACGGCACATTTTCTCCAGATTAGCCTGCGGACACAAATCAAAATAATGTTAAGTGAACTATATGATATAAAGCTTCTGATGATGAAAAACAAATTGTGGTAGTTATTTTCTTTTATAGAATATTTAGTAAATTTGTAAATTTCACCTTTGATTTTGAGACAGACTCCATATTGCTTGTGAGGTCATCGATCTCCATCCTGTATTCACTCTTCTCTTTCTCCAGCTTCTGTTTGACTCTCTGGAGGTTATCAATCTGTTCTCCCAGCTCTGCCACGCTGTCAGCTTGCTTCTTGCGGAGAGCTGCAGCGGTGGCCTCGTGCTGCAGGGTGGACTCTTCGAGATCACGACGCAGCTTCTGAAACTCGGCCTCGCGCTTCTTGATCATTTCGATCTGAACAGCTGTCGCTCCGCCGGCTTCTTCGAGCCTCTCGCTGATCTCCTCAAGTTCCCTGGAGAGATCAGACCTCTGCTTCTCCACCTTGGCCCGAGCAGCTCGCTCAGCCTCAATCTCTTCCTCCAGCTCCTCAATACGAGCCTGTGATGCAAAAAAGGTACAAGGCCATGTTCAAATGGCCTGTGTGTCAAGCTTTATTTCCAATGTATAAGGTTTGACTTTGCTTTTTTCAGTCTATGACAAAGGTTCAATCCCAATACACCACTTGCCCCTACCACTTAGCCCTACTACTCTGTTTTGCACGTTCACATCAAGGAATCTCGATTATTGTTTGGACAGAGGTGTAGGTTGTGAGGCCCTCCAAACAGAGGTTTTTCCAAGACACACTCCAGACTAAGTTTTATGAAAAATCATCTGCAAGCAAAAACACAAACTCACAAATGGAGCATTTTCTTTGTTAATAAAGATTTAAAAATTACAATAACCATTGTATTATCTTGGTTTAGGGTTGTTTCTATGTATTATGGTCCTTTTCTTTCTAACAAACATGACAAAAAAAAATCACTAGTAGAATGCTGATGTCTCAGTGACTAGCTAGCTAGCTAATGTTGCACTGTTATTAATGATTTCTAAATGACAGTCCTGCATTTTACATATTTCCATGTCACACCCCCAAAACACATAATTACACATTACCTGCAGTTCCTTGATTTTCTTATGAAGCTGAATACCAACTGACTGTTCATCTTCTATCTTGCCAAGAAGCTGACTTATCTCAAAGTCCCTCCTTTGTTAGCAAAAATAATAAAAATGTTAGATGCACATTATTATTTGGGAGAATTGTGGAAGTTATAAATTAAGTTTTTATGATTACATACTTCTTTATTTTCTCCTCAGACTGCTGCTTGTCATTCTCCAGATCCATTATGGTTTCATGGGCCAGTTTAAGATCCCCCTCAAGCTTTCTTTTGGCTCGCTCAAGGTCCATACGGAGCTTCTTTTCTTGCTCCAGAGAACCTTCAAGCTAGTGCATTCACAAACAGTACAATGTCTATCAGTGGAAATGTCAAGAAAACTTTGGTGCACTTGTTTTGAACAAATATGCAGCCTCTTACATCGTCCACTTGTTGCTCAAGCTTGGCTTTAGCCTTCGTCAGAGAGTTGACTTTGTCTTCCTCTGCCTGCAGATCATCGAGGGTCTGCTGTTGGGCCTCTTGGAGGGCTTTCTTCTCTTTGGTCAGCTTGGCAATGGTCTCATCTAGAGATGCCATTTCCTCAATCAGGTTTTTAACCTTAACAGTTCATATAAAAACAATTATTTAATATGTAATCACAGTGTGTATTTCTAATAACCACAGTTTATTTAAGTGAAATAAGAGACATAAACCTTGTTCTCAGTGGCATGTTTCTCCTTTTCCACTTTAGCCAGGGTGAGCTCCAAGTCATCAATGTCTTTCTTCAGTTCAGAGCACTCATCCTCCAGCTTCCTCTTCTTTGCAGTCAGCTCAGCATTCATTTCCTCCTCATCTTCCAGTCTCTCGGACGTCTCTTTGACTTTGGCCTCAAGCTGGATTTTTGCTTTAATGAGCCCCTCACACCTTTCTTCTGCATCACTGAGGTTTTCAGCTTCCTAGATTTGATGACATAAAATCAAAATGATCATTACTGAACTTTAAAAACCAGGATCTCTGGAAAAGTAATCCCTTCTTTCTTTTTAACTTACAGACTGAACTTGTAGCTGCAAGTCATTCTTCTCTTGCATCAGAGACACCATCTTCTCCTCCAGTTCTTTCTTCTTAGCCTGAGTCTTTGCTAGCTCCTCTTTCATCTTTTCAAAGTCCTCTTTCATTTGTGCCATCTCTTTCTCAATCTCTGCGCTCTTCAGCAGGGGCTTTATTCTGAAGTACAGCTTCATCCATGGCCAGGTTTTGACATTCATGAATGAGCGGATGTTGTACTGGATGGTGTAAATAGCTTCCCTGGTGGACAAGACAGAAACGTCAGAATGTTTCCTCTTCTCCTGTTTTACAGTAGACACACACACATACACACACACACACATACACACATACAACTGTAAAATAATAGGACAGTTAGGTGATATTGTTTCTTACTGCTGCCACCCTTGCATCCCTTTTTGGGTCCTAACATTAAATATCAACTATTTAGCATTCCAGAAACGTGCTTCTGTTGCGGAAAGTTGACCTCAATGATGTCTTAGTGTAACCACCTCTCCTATGCTCTTTCCTCTAATGCAGGAAAGAGTTCATGTGGTTTGTCTCATCAACAACTCCAGTTCAGCCTGCCCACACTAAAACATTTATTTTGAATCTCAACTAGGGTTGCAACGGTATGAGATTTTCATGGTATGATAACCGTCTCAGAAAATACCACGGTTTCATTGTATCAAGGTTTTACAGAATTATTATCATCAGTCAGAATGACCCTTAAACTAATGGCAAAAGAAGGCCTATCTTTGGTTGAACAAATGTTTTATTACTATAATTGAAACTTGAAACCAAAATCAACTTCTGAGCAGATCATATAAAGTAATAATCACTTTTAACATAACTCACACCACAGGAACGTCTGGCAAGATGATCTTAAGAACCATCAAAAATATTAGGGCTTTACTGAGTATTGTTGGGAGGGGGTATCTGTCCCATATCGGCCTGATTCTCGTGTAGTGTCTGCCCAGCATTAGGTAAAGATTTACAGTCATTAGAAAGTCTCTACTGTTATCAAAAGTTGATGCTGCTTGAGCCTGAAACCTGACCCTGACTCACTATGAAAACACTGCCCACAGCCTACAACACATTTATTTTAAGTTCCTGATGTTACACTGCTTCACATATAACTGTAACTCAAGGTACAGTATCAAACTGTCTCTGATCCAGCAACCGCTCCTGCGAGGCTCAGCACACTAACACACTCTCCTCCTAGTCCCTACATAAAAGAGTTCAAACTAGGTAATCAAAATAAAGAGGATGCAGCACACGTAGAAGGCTCCTCTTGTGTCAGGGAGATAATCAGGGAAACACTTGCCCTTGAGTAGTCTGCCCAGCAGCTTGCACTTGCCACGGTACTGACGGACGGCAAATGAGAAACAATTCCATCCAGTCTAATATTTCTTTTGCTTGACTTATTTTGGAGTATCAGGATAAATAAAACCTTGAATTCAATAACTATGAGGACTTTAGATGGAAAATATATCATTCATTTATTCCTATAGACTGCTAAGCTAGAAGAGCAGACTATGTCTCCCTGGATCTCATTAGGATGTCAGACCTATACTGAACCGAATTCAGTATCAGCCAGGAGCTATCAATTTGAAGCAGCCCTACATATCCCCATACACTGACTCAGACTCTTCAACAGCTCATCCAGTAACTGCATCCAAAATTATATTTACTGGAAGTATGAAGAATATGCTGCTTTAACATTTAACATGCACAAGCTAATGCAGACTACATACAATATCTATAGATACAATATCTGTATATATCAAAATGAAGCCCACCTTCTCTCCATCATTTTGGCAAATTCTCGTCTCATCAGGAAACCTCTGCAGAGAGCCTGAGTCATTGTGACTAGCTCAACCAGTTTCTCATCCCTCATCTCCTCAAGCATTCCCAGAATTCCAGCCTTGAAGAATACCTGATGACAGTTTTAATAACAATAAATCACCAAAATGTTATTTTTTTGTTTCATGCTACACAATAATGCCATTATGTCATTACATCATTATTGTAATTAAGTATGCTCTTTACCTTGGTGTGGCCGTATCTGTACTGTGTTTTATCCACGTTTATGGATTCCAGCAGTTTCTCTGAGGCCTTCTTGTTGTCGATGAACTGTCCCTCAGGGATGACGCTAGCATTCAATACTTTGTATCTGAAAGGAATTACTTAGATCAGATCATTGATAGCACAGAGTCAGCAAAAGTGGCCTGACAGAGATAGCTACTGCACCTCTGCTTGAAGTCACCGTAGAGGATTCTGCTGGGGAAACCTTTCCTGCAGATCCTGATACCTTCCAGCACGCCATTACACCGCAGCTGGTGGATGACCAGGAAGTTCTCCATGAGACCTTAAACAGTAACAAGAACACCCAAGGTTATGGACATGAAGCCCCTGCACAGGTCAGAGGTGCTGAGGAGGTGTTATTTGCAAACATCTGCCTGCTTTGTAACAGCAACTGTGGAACAGAACGGCTAACCATACAGTAGATAAACTAAAGAAGCTAAGAATTCATAAACACCTCCCCCATCGTAATTGTTGTGAGGAATATGAGGCTTCTGTTAGTCATACGCTCCTTTCAGACATGCACTGCAGACCTGAAATTACCTAGACATGACCTGAAGGAGCTGTTTGTGCTCAGAGAGCTGTCTGAATCAGTTGGATTGGACATTACATGGACTTAACCATGCCAGCGCCCTATGACAAATTCACTATAATGTCCAACTGAGCCAACATGTGAAGAGAGCACCTAACTATTCGTAGAATTCACAGTGAACGAGTGGGTGTATGCAGCTTGTGCAAAACCAGAGGAAAACAAACATCCAAGGGTGAAAAATAAGGGTCATGTACACAAAGACAGCAATGAAAATGTCCATGTGGAGAGATGACAGGATTCAGGAAGTTCTGACATTAAAGGCCGAAGCCAAAATCGTTACCAAACCAGAGTATTTCAAGTAGGTGAGAGCCCTTGTGACATGAAAAACCTTCTGTTGTGTGCTACATGTGTGAAAGGTCAAACATTGTTAGGAGTTCATATTAGAAACAGCTATACACACAACTTTTTTGGGGGCCTACCTGGTGTTTTTGTTTCATTGGGAATCAAACAGCGCACAAAGTGTGGGTGAGTGCTTCTTAAGTTGGTCATCAGCTTGCTCAGGTTTTCCTGTTGGACAAAACTTTTAGAATTAACATTTTCCCCAAAGTCTTGACACTGACATGACAACACTTTATAACTTTAAGATGGCAGCATAAAAAATAGAAACAGAAGATTTAGTTTGTGATGCTTGAAAGGGAGAGGTTCTGTGGTGTGCCTGAACTGATGTAAATATATGTTTTTACTTCTACCTCTTTTTCACTAATAAATGTTTTACAGACAATCAGGATAAGATAATCAATTCATGAGACTGAACCCAGACCACCCATGTTGAAGATCAACGCACCACTTACAGTAGCTCTGCAGCGATATACATTCAGGTAACAAACCTGGCCTGCTATGAAATGGCATTAACGAGTCACTGGTGCACTACATGCATGTTTCTTGTGTAAAGCTTAGTTAGGCTCTTCCATTATTCATCACCTGCGCAGTTATTTATATATGTGTTCAAAAGTGACCATGAAATATGTTTGTGAAAATAAAAAATACCCTGAAGAGGGCTGATACTGTCTGGAAGGAGCCGCCCTTCTTCATCTTCTTTGTACTTTTACTCTCTGTAAAAAGAATTTACAAGTTTATTTTCATTTTGCATTCTCATTTTGGCACATAAATTATTTCCAAGTATGATGGTATTGATGTTGCTAAATATAGTTTTCAAAGTATCTTAAATTGTTTGGGGGTTACTCTGAATAATCCTTTATTCCTGTAGATAAAACTTGACAATAAAATGTACTGGTGATGTCTAGTTAACATAACTATGATACAGTACATTTGCTTCAGTTCTACATGTTGTGTACCTTAAATATAAAAAAGACTCTACCTTCTGTTGAGGAATGTGATGCAAAGAGGTGAGCCAACAGTTTGGTGGAAGACTTCTGGTAGAGCTGAACAACTGAGTCATTCAGAGGGTCTTTGTTCTTATCAAGCCAGCCATTGACATTGTAGTCAACAGTGCCGGCATAGTGCACCAGAGAGAAATGGGCCTCAGTTTTGCCTTTGGCAGGTTTGGGTTTCTGGAAGATAGCATTTTTTCCAAGATGCTGGTCATACATTTTGTTCTTGAAGGTCATGTCTGTAGCCTTGGGGAACATGCACTCCTCTTCAAGGATGGAGAAGATGCCCATTGGCTGTTACCGATAACACAAATGAGAAAAAAGTACATTTATGTACAGCCCTTTAATAGTGAGGACCATTATTTTTTTCATCACTGTAACAAATGTCTCTTGTAGTACCTTCTCAATCAGCTCAATACAGGCAGCCAAGTCCATACCAAAATCAATGAACACCCATTCAATTCCCTCTTTCTTGTACTCCTCTTGCTCCAGGACAAACATGTGGTGGTTGAAAAACTGTTGCAGTTTTTCATTGGTGAAGTTGATGCACAGCTGCTCCAAGCTGTTGAACTTAATTTGTAACAAGTCAAAGTTACTTCCTCAACCACAAAATCATCATCATCATTATCATTATCAAAAACAAAATAGTGTCACAAAACTCACATCAAAGATTTCAAACCCAGCAATATCCAGGACACCGATGAAATAGCTTCTTGCCTGCTTGGTATCCAACATCTCATTAATTCTGAAGACCATCCACAAGAACATTTTCTCGTAGACAGCTTTGGAGAGAGCCATAACAGAGTTGTGCACCTAAAGATCAAAAGAGTTGTAGTTTTGGTTATACAGAACATGTGGAGCTTTTATATTGATTAACACAATTATGTTTGTAAACTAATACTTTAATGTAAAGTACCTGTGGCACAGTTTGACCTTTAACCACCATTTCGTTGCCAACCTTGACTCTTGGGTAACATAATGACTTGAGCATATCAGCAGAGTTCAGGCCCATGAGGTAGGCAATTTTATCAGCCTCTGATGAAAACAGAGAACACAAAGATTACACACTTTCCTCAGTGATGCTAATAAATTACAAAGGTGATGGGTGATGCAGCGCCAGGTCACTGTGACAACAGGCTTAGTGTAGAGTAGCCCAGGTATTGTTATTCTCATCAGCCAAAACCTCCAGCTTAAGGATAAGCTGAGACACCCTAACTTTTGTCCATCATTCTTAATTGTGGAAGCATGATTAAATAAACAAATACACAGTATAACAGGAGAACTCTGTGAAATGTATGCGGTGGGAAAAAACATTACAGTATATTAGTAATGATGAGTTAACTGTACAGGTATGATATTTAGAATTTTTGCTCCAGCATTTACCCTCAGTGCCGTCAGGCTCAGCCTGCTCTTCACGCTGCTTCTGCTTGAACTTCATGTTTCCATGATGCATCACAGCTCCTGTCAGCTTGTAGATGCTTGACTTCTCTTCTGCAGTGAAGCCCAGGATGTCAATGGCAGTCTGCCGAATGGATCATGAAAAATACAGATTTATTGTAACATTTTTCTTTGTTATTTATGTTTGTCCTTCTTAGGAAAACTCAAACCACTGCAGTTTTTAAATCCAAGGCAAAAACCATATTGTTCTCAAACACTTTAACTGAATGTTGTTAAAATCCAATGACTTATTATTACTGTATTATTATTACAACTTTCATTCTTTTGGTTTATTTATGCTCATTTTTTTTTAACTTTCATCTCCTTTTACCTTATGATGCTGTTGATGATGTTGTTTTTACTTTAAATTGAAGTTTTCTTTTGTATTGTGTTATTTTATCTTATTTGAACAGCACCTTAAACCTACATCTGTGTAAAAAATGTACTTATAAATAAAGCTGTCGTGTCTTCACTTTATGTTATTGGCTGCTCTGACAGGACATCATTATGATATCTGAGGAACCGTTACAGTATGTGCAGTATTTAATCAATTAAAGTGTAACTTTTAATGTGTTGGATTTTGCAGAGTGTGTACTCACATCAGTGGCGATGAATTCTTCAACGTCATTGATACTCTTGACAGTGATTTCACCGTGACTGATCATGGGGAAGTCATACGGGTTGGTGGTGATAAGGAGACCCTCTGAAAGATGTTTATTGCATTTCATTATACAGACTTGTGTGGAGCATGCATTTATTCTATAAAATGATATATATAGCTAAATGTCTCACCTATCAGCTCAGGTTTGTGGCCTGTCGTGAGCTGATAGAAGATGTGGTAGCTCCTCTCAGCAGACAGCTGGAACGTCACACGAGACTTCTCCAGCAGATCTTTAAAACAAGGAGATAAGGTGGATTACAGTTTATACTTTTATTAAACCTTCTGGATATAACGATGGGCTGGAGGCTTACATGTTTCAATATCAGCTGAAGCCAACTTTCCAGTTGTTCCAAAATGGATTCTGATGAATTTACCCTGCAGAGGAATGCAGTTATCAGTGCGGGCATGTTTGTGACTCGCTCTGCTAGTACACAGGTTTATACTTGGTGGTAAATGATAGATTAAAATCCTACTGGAGGTCTTTCCACTCGCACCACACAGAGAGTTAAATGATAAAGTAATATTAACTTACCAAAACATTATTCAGTACAAAAAACAAAACAAAAAAACAGCATGCTTCTAAATTCTAATATTGCAATATATTCTACAAAGAAAAACAAACAAACAAAGAATAGTGAGGGCAGCAGACCATCTTAAAAGCAGACACTATTTGAAAGGAGCAAGATTCTTATTAACTTAAACTTACAAAGCGGGATGAGTTGTCATTCCTCACAGTTTTGGCGTTACCATAAGCCTCCAGCAGAGGGTTGGCTGCAATGATTTGATCCTCCAGCGACCCCTTAAATAAAGTTACATGACATGTTGGTATTTACACTTTCATAGACACCATACACACGCACAGAATATCACATTATTTACCTGCATTTTTCCAGCTACTGGCTCAGCAGTTTTCTTTCCTCCAGCCACTGCGATTGTCGCAAAGTACTGGATGACACGTTTGGTGTTGACAGTCTTTCCCGCACCGGATTCTCCGCTACAATGCAGACAATTATACGACATGTGTGTTAGTGTAAATCAGATATAACACAGTGCAGTAATAACAAGTCTTAATTAGCTCTCTTTAGAATTGACTTACGTAATCAGGATTGACTGATTCTCACGATCTGTTGAGAGAATAAAATTTGAACATCTTAAACAGTACTATTGCATTATATTTTTTATATTACAGCAGTTGGTGTCACAATACACTGCAAAGACTAGCTCCTTATGTAGACTCACTATTCTGGACACACAGTAGCTTAAAAACTGACTGATACCTTGGAGCATGAACTGATAGGCGTTGTCCGAGATGGAGAAGATGTGGGGTGGAGCCTCAATCCTCTTTTTGCCTCTGTATCCTTGTACAACCACTGAGTCATACACTGGGAGCCACTTGTAGGGGTTCACAGTGACGCAGAACAGCCCTGAGTAGGTCTGTTTAGGGAGAGCACATATAAATTACATGTCACCTTTATACATACATGTATATACTGTATACACCTAATCTTATACTTAATATCTAAACTGGTCTTACATAGATCATCCATGCTGCATAACGGTCTTTGAGGTTATACAGCACAGAGGGTTCACTGAGGTGGGTCATCATGGCCATGTCCTCAATCTTATCGAACTTTGGAGGGTTCATGGGGAAGATGTCATCATCCTTCACAGTGAGAGTCTGCAACAAAACAACACAATTAGCTCTAAGAATGTGCAGTACCATTATGAAATAAAGTGTGAGGATATGTTGCCACTCATTTACTTTACATATATATTGTATTATATGAGAATAGATGTCTACATACCTTCCCACCCTTAATTTCAACTGTAGCTTTGCCACCCTCTTTTTTCACTAGCTTCCCCGGCACATACACCTCAGTGGGCTCAACCACGTAATATGCTGTTTTGGCATCAAAGGGGAGGTTTTGAGCCTCTACTCTCTCCTTTTCTGGTTTTCGGAGGTATAGGGCCGCCGGGCCAAAACACTCCATTTCTGAGTCCGCATGCATGGCTCCACTGTAAAAATTATTAAAGTATGAGTGAAATAATGAAATTTGGATTTACAGAAAGACATCTGATGATAACATAAAATAGAAAGTGCATGGCTTATTAGTTATATTTTTGTTTCATTTTGTGTCCTTTTTTCAGGCAAGTCACTAGTTGCATGAATGTCATTTACCTTTTGTGTTGCCGTTGTTATGTGGATACTAAGAAAAAACAAAAAAACAAAGTCAAATTAGAAAATAAACCAATGAAAGTCTCTCTAATGCCAAAATTAGCAAGTCTTTGCAAAAGAACTGCTCTTGAACAGCTCATTAACTTAAAGCACTAATCACTGCAAACAGTGTGATAGAAGACTCACCTTCGTTGGCAGCCTATCAGTCCAAAACTTCTGACGAGCCTGGAAGTGCTTCTTTTATACTGAAATCTCTGGACACCATACAGGAGCAGCTCTCCTGTTTAGGTCACTGAGCTTATCTTGAGAATGATATCAGATGGCCTTCTCCGCTCCATCATCACAACTGCTGTCACCTTATCCTGTATGACACAAAAACACCATTATCACTGAATGAACCCGCAGATTAAAAAGACAGATTCCTCTCCAAAAAAACAAAACAAAAAAACAACAACAACCAGCTGGTTATTACTATGCATTTTAACAATAACTCAAAATGTTATACTCAGTGGTTTAACTACAGGGACTAGTGATAAATATTGTATTTGTAGTTACTATGCGACCTTTTTGTATAAATGAAAAGCTACTTACTTCAAATCTTTGTGGATGTGGGCCAGAAAGTCTTACTACAGGATTATTTCTTCCATCCGCACCCTCAAACCGTCAAACAATCCTTTGGCAGTGATATTGTTTGAAACATCCCTTGACCATCGCGCCAAGTGTTGAGGCTGAGGCTAATTTAAGATCCTATTATGGTCCATTATGCTCTTGTGCTTTCTCTCCAAAGAAAGACGACTCCTAGGATGCGGCGAAAGTATTCTCTTGTGATGAGATAAGATGCAATAAAAGGTGATATTCAATATGTGTGGCCTTTCTTTGTAGTCTTATTAGGACTTCAAGCAAATATAGCCTCCAGCTCACAAATGCCCAGGATCTTATTATTGTAATTGTTTACAGATGCATTGAACACTTGTCTTAATTACATGCCCGATGTATTTCAGCATCCTGTTACTAAGCACCACAGAGAACACTTCCAGGCTGTGAGGCTTCCTATTCTTGCCTCAGACTATCACTATTGTGACTAGGTCATAAACTCATCAAGTTCAATTTAGTTCTGTGTGGTGGTAAGTAGAGATCTGAAGTTTGTCTTTGCTTCTGTTCCTCTGTAGTTTGATGGGTTTGATGGTGCTAGCGATGCTTATTGCTCTGTACCTAGGAGGCCTCTCATGCTAGAAGTGCTTGTGCTTAAAGTATTTGGAAAAATGTGCCACCAAAAGCTGTGTAATTGAGACAAGTTTGGTATTTACTGTTAACATAGTTAAGGAAGAGAAACAGGCTATTTATATTTCTTAACTGTAGGTGTTATGTGCAGTGTGCTGGTTGTCAATAGTAACATATGATGGTAACAATGAGCTAATGTGCTTTGCATAGTTCGGTTAGAAATAAGATGTAATCTTGGAAAACAGAAGTTGTTAGATGAGAACTTCTTATGGTTTCTCAATTATGATTAAGATTCATCATTATTTTGTGTTAAGTTTATTTTTCTGTGTGGCTTATTTAAACATGCAGATATGAAATTATGTAGTCAAGAGGAAACAAATACAAAACAATGACTAATTTGTCATACATTTTTCCACCTGTTACAATACCATTTTAGTTGTATGAGTTGGTCATTATTGTGTTGTGTATGTCATTACCGTAAAGGCCAGTGTTCTGTTAATGTATGTGATGCTGCTTTTAAGAGCTTATATTTCTATTTGGTAAAAATGTCTGTTCTTTCTGATTAGTGTAAAGTCGTGGATTATACGAAAGTTACATCTAAAGTTAGTATAATTTCTGTGCTTAAACACAGGTGTACAGTTTTTATGACAGGTATGGTGCTGTAAGGCCGTTTAGCGAGCACGGCAAAAAGAACTGGTGCTTGGAAGATGAAATGATGTCTGCGTAGATTTAGACTGCAATAAGTTTTTTTGATTGTGTTATGCAGTGTTATAGAGTGCAATAATGAGCGATATGTCAGAACCTATAGGAACAGGACATCAAGTCGGGCGAGATCTAAGTTGGAAGGACTCAACCTGACGTTTCTGTAATCTCAAATAAACCTCATACAAGTTTTTCCTGTCTCATGTTAAGTACTAGTAAAAAGAACTGGATTACAAGTCAGAACTGAGATACCTTGCAGACTAAGTGGCCTCAGAACTTGGGCATGTTAAAATGGTTACTGTGCTGCTGTTAACGTAAACGCCAGGGCATACTCTACTGTGAACATGGAAAGATCTTTTAGAGCAGGTAAATAACAAATAACTAACCCAAGAAACATAAATTTATATAGATGATATAAGAAATATGAAACCAGTGCAGCTGCTCTGTGCCTAAATACTTCTCTACACTATCACATATTCGAGTATTTTACAATACAAGATGCTCTATTTTCTGAATTTGTTTATTTATAAACCTGCAGTTGCATCCACTGTATTAATTCTTAAAAAAGAAAAAACAGAGAGAGAGACAGAGAGAGAGAGAGAGAGAGAGAGAGCCAATAATCAACTACAAATATTTGCTGAAATGAAAACTGATTACCAGCTTGTTTACATGAGAGACCACCTGTCAATTTGGGGTAGACACTGTCTAGTGTTCAGGGTGGTCGAGAAATGTTTAAATTCCAAAGCAGCTAATGTTCCCTTGTGTGTGCTAAATAAGACATCTCTGTGCAGGTGTTACACAGTACACTAGGAATTTTGTTTGTGTGTGTGGGTATGTGGGTGTGTGCGTGTCTGTTTGTATGTGTGTGTTACTATTTACTCTTGTGTGAGAGGGAAAATTCATATTACTAATTGCAGAAAGGGAGTGAGGAAAAGAGAGACAAGAGTGATGATGTGCTGTTTTTCTTGAGTTGACTTGTGTTTATAACACTGAAAGTAGCAAGGTCAGGTAAGTGAAATACTTTTAATACATTGTCACGTGAGCCTTTGCAATTTTTGTTAACGGCACCTTTGAAATGTGAAAGTGCTTATCATGGTATTGCCTGAATTTAAATGTGTATTACTCATAATACTGAAGCACTTACCCGTAGAGTTTAAAAGTCTAATAACAGGCATGATTTTTTTCTGTTGATTGATGGATGATGCAAACATGTTATTCTAATATAGATTTTATTTGAGACATTAAAAATTGTATGAACATGTTTTGTATATATCATGATGGCTTTTTGTTGATATGTGATGCAGTGCTGGTATGGTGCATGCTGAAACTCCCACATCTGGCCTGAGAGTTAAATGCATTGGCATCAACTGAATTTTGAAAGCAGGAGGTGGTACTACCTCCAGCTCCACTCCTCTTTGAGCCGTTTGTATTATTTTTACATATTTATCTTCATTAGCTGCTTTTAAATATTTTATAGTCAAAAGGTGCTTGCTGAGTAATGACAATGCTCTAAATAAGTTTGTGAGTATGTAAGATTAGGGTAAGGCCTGGGTCATCTTTTGCTGAAAAAAAAAAAAAAAAGTTTGTTGGATGAAGCTGAAGGGGTGACGGGACTAATGCCGCATTCCCACTGCATGGTAAGGCACAGCTCTACCCAACTCAACTCACTTATTCATTGGTTTGCATTGGCAAAAGATGAGCTGAACTGATACAAGGAGTTGGAGTTAAAACACTGCAAACCACTGATTGGTCAGAGCAAATTATCACTTGCGCGACACGGGACATCCTGCACAAACCCGCCATTTTTAAATAGCCAAGCTAACATCAATAGAGAACATTTTTTCATCCCCCTGTCCCAGATTTTAAAAAAGTGGTAGCCCGCAAAACTAAGGTGTGCACTAGACACTCCTCTGCTTAGTTGCCGATGAAAGAATCCAGCAGGTTTCGCATAAAAGATAATGTCACAGCACTTTCATGCGGCGTCACTATGGCAATAAACTGAATCTGCCTACAGTGAGTGGGAACTATACGCAGCGGAAAAGAAAATAGAAAGAAGGACCTGTTACCAAACCGGTAACACTTTACTTGAAGGTATCTATATAAGAGTGACATGACACTGTCATAACTATGACATGACACTGTCATAAGCGTTTATGACTGCTGTCATTAAGTGTCATTCGGTTTTTGTAATGACAAGTTGACATTGTTTGGGTTGTCGTGAAAATGACAAGTTGACATTGATCAAAGTGACATTACCAGAAGTTGGCTTTGTCATGACAAGTTGACATTAAATTTGTTTGGGATGTCCTTATTATGAGAGGTGCATTTCTTGTTAATGTCAAAGTGTTACCACCAAACCTTAGTCGAGTTGAGCCGAACCATGTGGTGGAAATGCGTCATAAGTCTGAGTGATGTCATGACATTTCATGAAATCAGTCTGTCATCTTAGTGGATGACATGCTGATTGAAATGTCATGACATGTCATGACGTGTCATCTTAAATTGTAAATACACGGTATGCATTTGCATGCCAGCATGTATCATAAACTTTGTCTGTCTAGTTTGTTGACATGAGAATCAGGAATGCCCGGTAACCCCTGCAAATTTCCAGCTTGTTCTTCACAAATGAAGTCGTGAGTGCATGAGGTTGTCAGTTATTCACTCCTCATCAGTTCACTGGTAAGTGTGCTCAGAGCAAAAGATCTGCTCAAGTAACTGTTTATTTGTGAGCGGTGAATTTTGATAAACCTACAGATAACCACTTGGTTTTTTTTTTAATTTATCTTGAATTTTGGATCCCAAATATCAAATAAGTTAATTGAGCATCAAACCACGTTATAGTGCACATGTAATCATCGTCCAAGCTTTAGATTATTTAACACAGGACCTTTTATGTATAAGTCCGCCTGTCCAGACTATCAGCTACCAGATATCAGTTTTAATATATATTATTTTCTTAAATATTTTTAATAAAATGTAAGATTTCATCTTAATTATTCATAAATTCAAATGATAATAATAAATAATAGCCATATGTAATCAATTTAGTTAGTTGTCTCTTGTTAGCTAATCTTAAATATTATGTTTATGTTTAATGTTAATTTTCAGTTTTTCACAACTACATGTTAAGCAGTTATTTCTCTGTTTTTGAGCATTGCCTCATCTTGCATGTAATAACAGAGTCATTCATGTACTGGCATGTATGTAATTCTGGTCATTTTTGTCCCCTACAGATAAGTTGATCTCTATATGGGGATACGGACAAGACACTTGTTCTCTTCAGTTTGCATGTTGGCCCATTGCTGAATGAGCCTTCACATATTACTTTATTCCCAGGAAAAACTTTTTTCATCCAGGAAAACTTTTACATAAACTGACAATTAACATCATAACACGAGTCCTGCTGACTAATGCAAATAAAGGTTATTTGGATGGTTTATTGAGAATTGCTGGTATTATTTCCCTTATCATTGAATGCTTTCTACTTTGCCGTGGAAGTATATGTTCTTTTAAATAAATTACAGAAAAGTTCTCACACATTTTCATGGACAAAATTGAAAAGACTTTTCCATGACTTTCCGAGGGCCCATAATATAATGTTGTTCTTGCCCCCACTTTCCCTATGTTTTTCAGTTTCAGTATGTACCAGATTAAAACTTTATTCAACCATAATTTCATTTAGCTGGCATATGAAACGTACGTGATGGTAAACAAACATCTCACATCAACACATACATATATCGACAGCTACAGAAAATAAATCTGCCATTTTGTTACCTTACTTGGAAGGTTATCCATGGATGAGTACTGCAACAATTTCATTACACACAACAAAATTCCTTGACTTTTCCATAACTTTCAAGATTTTTTTTTTTTGCAAATTCCATGACTATTCCAGGCCTAGAGAGTGTGATTGTGAAATTCCATGCCTTTTCAGGATTTCCGTGATCATGAGAACTCTGTTTACAACAACTTTAGTGTTTTACCTTCAGCTATTGTTCAGATGTTTTTGTCTGGCATGGATCCATCTCACCCAGGTCTCCTTTCCTCTTCTTCTTCTTCCATCTCCTGTGTACGGCACATGAGGAATAACAAAGCAATGGGTTTGTTAGGTTTTTTTTATATAAAAGGTATTTTCTTAATTGGGAGCAAATCTAGTAAAAACAAGTACACAAGCTCACAATATACAGTAGGAGCTAAAAGGTTTACTGTGCATTTGAAATGGTTAATTTACCTTCTACTTAGCCAGTATAAAATTGTTAAAGGCAAACTCAACCTACCTGCACAAAATTTGGTTTACAAGAGGTATGACACAGTTGTACAATTTCTTCAGTGGCTCTGAAGGAGATGTCCAAAGTTTGAAAAACTAACTAACTAATTATGTCGTCGGGGTTATCCTAATTGGGGCTTGAGATTTTTAACAGATTTTTAACAGAAAACCTGCTTCTACTATCTATTCTCACTTATAGTTCCATATTGCTAGCTAACCTGAGCTAGCTAACGTTACAACTCAGGTGAGGAGAACGGCATTATTGTTTACACATCTCAAGCTGTCATGTCAAGCCTCTTGTTCATGAGTGGATGCACACCTCCCTCAGTCTGCGCAGTGATACACTTGAAGGGTGTAGTTTGGCAGAAAGAAAATAGTTCCTACATGAAACTGCTCACAAAGCGGTTTGCGGATTGTCTTGACTAACCAGGTCATGATTTCTGGAAAGAAACATTGCTATTGAGTTTTTCAAATGTATTTTTTAGCACTTTGAGCACCACAGGCCGAGTGCCATTTAGTTCCATTATATAGGAGAGAAGGCAGACATCTCTACGGCCGATATCTCCAACACTCGGCAGCTCACACCAAGACAATCTAGACTGATAAATAGCACTACAGGTACAAGGAAAAATATATTTTTTTGATTTTGGGGTGAAGTGTTCCTTTAAATTTCAGTTTACTATGATCTATGGCATTTCACTACATTTGAAATCACATAATGCAATAGTGAAGTAATAAACAATTAAAACCCGAGTCAGTTTATACAAGAAAACAATTAAAGGGATTTTAAGTTATCATCCATGTTTCTAAGTGAACAAATATTTCAACACACCTGCAGTGAAAAGAACAGGCAAAGGCATGAATAGTGAATGTATGTTCTAAAACCTCTTAACATGAACCAAAGTTTGTGATATCTACATCATGAACTTTGTCATACCATATTGTGAAAGGGTTCTGATGGACTGTTCGGGGTGTTTTTGTGCCATCTGTCCAACGTGTGGTGAGCAAGATTCAAAATTGTGACCCTGAATAGGAACAAAAACAGATCAACAACAGGTAAATTACTTTCTTTAAAAATTTACAATTTTTGTATCAATAATAACTTATGTTAAAATACACAAATCACTACTTAATGCACTTATGAGTTGAAGTGATGTTATGTGAAGGGACCAGATGATGATGATTGAGAAGCTGGTAACACAAGCAGCATATTTACAGCTTTGCAACTTGAGGCTTCCCTCTGGTGTTTATAAGATGCCAGTGACCCCCACCGCAAACATTAATACACACACATCCTTGTGACAGTGATGAGCACCACCAAGGAACTGATAGCACCCAAGCAACCGCTCTAAATGTGGTCATGAAAAAGCATTGTTACTGCACAAAGGTTTTCAATCAGCTTATAACAGTCATCATCTAGGTGACACAGAAAGAAACAATCACAGTGCATCTTGAAGAATTTCAGACATAATTTGCTCAGCCGAATGTTATCCTCGCACATGAAGCCAAAAGCTTCCAAAATATCACATATGACAAATAGATTCCACAGTCATCCCCCTCCACTCTCATCTCCTCACACCCTAATCCCAGGAGCTCTACTGCATGATGGAAAAGTAACCAGGGTCAAAATCCAACACTGAGACATCATATAAAACAACAAACCCTAAACCTTGCCACAAACAAAATGCTCTGACACTATTTACAATGACAGTCACTCATTCTTGGATGTATGTCCTGAGGCATGGATTACACCGAAGCAGTTTTAATGCTGGTTAAAACAGGAGGTCTTAAAAAGAAAAGAAAACATTCTTAGGATAGTCGAGGACCATGAGGCTATATGGTTGCATAGTTAGTGCGCTTGTCATGTGCATCATTGCTTAACAAACCAAACACATGGGTGTTGACAGTCTGAAATGTTTTACTTAACTGTTCTAAAACAACTGCGAGTGCATTTCCAAATAGTCTGATCGGCCGCCAAAAGTCAATCCAATTAATGAAGTTTAAATCGCGGGTACACCAACATCTAGCTTTATAAATTACATCATGACAATGCAGAATCATGTATATACACAATGCAAAAATATACTGAAAAATGTTTATACTTACAATGTTAACCATGGTTGCTACTGTAACTGTAAATGTATGTCCATGCGCTCTTTGTGGCCAGCTTGTAGACTGGAATGTTCATTAACACACACCTTGGTTTGTTATCCTGAGCGCAGTTGTTGCTGCCTGACAAATGAAGAAAGTGACAGACAGAGATCAAAGACCATAAAAACACAATAAGCCTCTTGAGCATTTGGCTTGAGCATCAAGACAAGCCTGATGCTATATTTGAGTTTTGCCCTAATAAGACAGAAGACTTCAGAGCAGGTATCATGTAACACGTTTGTTGAAGACAGAGGCTCATTATATCGTGTGGGTAACCACTTCAGAATTTCTTCTTCTTAATCACAGCTGTAAGTAGATACTTCTTCTGATGGAAACTAATGGCTGTCAACCCAGACTTTTGTGAGCCACACTGTTGGCAAAAACACAGACGAGTACTCTTTCCATCAATGACTGTCTCATCACATACTGCAGATTTTAATAAACAAAACAACTTAGAATTGAATGCCCAAAATATTACAGACCTTGATACACATAAAATGTCAGGGTGAGGTGATCTGTAAAGCATAAAGGAAGTGGAGCTGGAATTCATCACTCAGCTGCTCCACATTTAGGGACAGTCTCAGTCTCCCTTGTTTATCCCTTAAGAGCAAGAATAAGAGCAGCTGTTGGCACTGTTGTGAGCAGGCAATCCTTTCTCTTTCTTTAAAGCTCATTGGCACTCGTTTTATTTTTTAATCATTTCTGACTTGTAAGGACTCTGAAACATTATATCAGTGACTTTTTAAAGCTTCTCCAAAGCATTGCAAGGGGCTACTGTTGTGCCAGGGGGCATTAAAACGATGCATTAGTCACACCTTTGGACTGTCTGTAACCACTGAACTGACCTTGTGCAAACCTGAACCAACTTCACATCTGTACCTTATTTGTATAAAACGTAGTATCCACAAACAGAACCAACTTCACATCTGCATGCTACATTAGCAGCATTAATCAAACTCAAACTACAAAAAATGAATGATAGGATACATTTTAAAGTTTTGCTCCCATCCTCACAATTTATGACAACAGGTCTTACTAAAGCCAACAAAACAGCCTTACTGTTTGCCAATAATCACAGGAACTAAAAAATATCTATCAAATCTCAATTCCCAACACATTTTAAGGCTGGAAATGATCCCGCAAGGAATTCATACCATAAACTGTGTAATGTGACAGCTACTGCACAAGCATTACTCTGGGCGACATGACCATATACAGAAATACACACATGATAGGCTCCCACCAGACTGTATAAAAAGGAGCAGCAAACGTCCACAAGGGACAGGCACCCAGCAAAGGTAAGTTTCTTCTTGGCTCAGATGTATTTAGAGTCATTAAACTACTAGATATTATATTTATAATACTGATATGCATCATTTGAATCAGCTTAATAATGTGTTTAAAATGCATAAGATAAAAATGTATATGACTACAACTGTTTGTAAAGTGTTATTTATCTGTAATTTTCCTCACTTTATTTTAATAAAGATTAATAATACCTACGGTAAATTCTTAGAGTTAGCCTTTCTGAATTTTACATCTCAAACTTTCTTTTCAGAAGTCTGCATTTAAGTCTGCCAGAAACCCCTGAAACTCACCTGGTGTCATCCAAGGTAAATTAGGAGTCATCTTTATCCTGGACAATAACTCAAGATAAGATATGGGTTAATTACTGGGGCAAATGTACTACACATGTAAAGCTTGTCCCCTATGAACATCACAGTGTTGTCATGCTAGTTTCTGTATTCAACTAATCTTAAAGGTAAAGCATTAATTTGACGACAGTAATAATAGACATTGTAGAAGTATCTACTTGGGCACTCATCCACCTGCTTTAATGACTGACTATTGTTCTTTCCTCATGTGCAGTAAAGGGTCATCATGGCGAAAATTGACCCAGAGATGGAGTGTTTTGGCCCAGCGGCCATATTCCTCCGGAAGCCAGAACGAGAGAGAATTGAAGCTCAAAACATTCCCTTTGATGCTAAAACGGCATACTTTGTGGCTGAACCCACAGAGATGTACCTCAAGGGGAAACTCATTAAGAAAGAGGGCGGCAAAGCCACAGTGGAGACTCTTGTCGGAGGGAAGGTGAGAATGAAGCTCCTCAAACTAACATATTTAATACATGAAGCACAGACGCGACATGTCGCATAGGCAAAGTGGAGCTGGGGTTTTCTTACCTGCTCAAAGACTCCCTCTTTGCAGCATGTGGTTGCTGCCAGCTTCACTGTGTCTACTGGGTTTTACCAAGTGATCATGCAGTTGATCATGGAGGGTTTGGAAGCATATGGTATATTAACTGGTACTGAATTAATTACCAACAGGATGCATTGATTTGATGGATTTATTTTAATGTGACACACAGTGTTGCTCTGCTGCTTTGTATTGCCTCTGGTACTATGGGGTATTCACTTTTATCATTCTTAAACTGGTTTTACTTGTTTTTTTACACAGTATTATGTATTTTTTTTTCCTGTTGGAGGGCCACAAAGCCGCGCAAAGAGAAAAATAAATAGACCAGCTGCAAAAATTAAAGTTGAGCAGCTCGTGCCTGTGCAGCCAAACACAGCTTTCTTGGTCAATGTAGCAGCTTCAGTTGATTGTAATGGACATGCTTTGCTGCAAGCATGCTGTGATGATGTCCTATGTATATTGGCTGTAAAGAATTTTACACTGCTCAAAATGTTATGTACAGTTGCAATCAAAATTATTCAACCCCCATTGCATATTAGGCCTATTGGCAAAATATACAATTTCTCTGCTGTTTGCAATAAACAAATTACACAAGAACTGTTTAAGTAGTTCAATGAAACTAATATTACAAGGGTTTTAATCCAAATTCAACACAAAATGCTACTTTTAATGACCACTGCAGTCTCAAAATTATTCAACCCCTTCATGACAAGCATCTTCAGTACTTAGTAGAGCATCCTTTTGCTGTTATGACCTGCTGCAAACATGATGCATAGCCAGACACCAGCTTCAGACAGCGTTCCTGAGGAATCTTAGCCCATTCCTCATGGGCAATGGCCTCCAGTTCAGTAATATTCTTGGGTGTGTGTTTTGCAACCACATTCTTCAAATCCCACTAGAGATTTTCTATGGGGTTCAAGTCAGGCGACTGTGACGGCCACTCTGGAATCTTCCATTTCTTCTTCTGAAACCAAGCCTTGGTGGACTTTGAGGTATGCTTGGGATCACTGTCCTTTTGGAAGGTCCAATGACGCCCAAGCTTCAGCTTCCTCACAGACGGCACAACGTTTTTACCTAAGATTTCCTGATACTTGACTGAATCCATCGTGCCCTCCACACACTGCAGGTTTCCAGTGCCAGAGGCAGCAAAGCAGCCCCAGAGCATCACTGAGCCACCGCCATGCTTCACTGTAGGCAGGGTGTTCTTTTCAGCATATGCTTCATTATTCTTCCTCCAGACATACCGCTGTTCCATAGGCCCACAAAGTTCCAGTTTTGTTTCATCGCTCCACAGAATAGAATTCCAAAACTTCTGTGGCTTATTTATATGGTTTTGAGCATAACGGAGCCGACTTTTCTTGTGCTTTTGGGTCAGTAGTGGTGTACGTCTTGGAGTCCGGGCATGGAGCCCTTCAGTGTTTAGTATGTGCCTTATTGTACAAACTGAAAACTCAGTGCCTGCTGCCACCAAGTCTTGCTGCAGGTGTTTTGCAGTCACTCGAGGGTTTTTGAACACTTGCCTCCTCAGGAATCTGGTGGCAGCCACTGATAGTTTCCTCTTTCTGCCACGTCCAGGTAGTGTAGCCACTGTTCCTTTAACTTTGAACTTGCGAACTATGCTTCCAACTGTATCTCTAGGAACATTCAGAGCTTTTTCTATCTTTTTGTGTCCTTTTCCTTGTTTGTGCAAGGCAATGATTTCTTCTCTGAACTTTTTGGACAATTTTTTTGACTTAGCCATATTTCTAACATGCAATCAAACGTCACTCAACAAAACCCTAGCCAGTCCAGGTATTTATGTGTTCTATCTCAAGCACACCTGAACTAATGAAGCCCTTGATTAGTTGCACCAGGTGTGCTTGAAACAGGGGGTTGAATAATTTTGATTAGTTGCATCAGGTGTGCTTGAGACAGGGGGTTGAATAATTCTGAGACTGCAGTAGTGATTAAAAGTAGCATTTTGCATTGAATTTGGATAAAACCCATGGTAATATTAGTTTTATTAAACTATTTCAACTGTTCTTGTCTACTTTGTTTATTGCAAACAGCTAAAAAAATTTTGCCAATAAGCCTAATATGCAATGGGGGTTGAATAATTTTGATTGCAACTGTATAATCTGGACTGTTGTTGCATATGTTAGCTATTTAATGATTTAAAAGTAAAAATGAAAAATAACTACAAAAATTGGTTTGCAGAAAGACAGATTAATAATTTGTGATTAGCAACTAAGGTTTTAAAATCGGACGTTACATTAGACAATATATGACTGCTGGACAGTGGCTAATCTTATTTTTGTGCCTCTCCTGTCCCTGTAACAGTCTCTCACTGTGAAAGAGGATGAAATCTTCCCCATGAACCCTCCAAAGTTCGATAAGATTGAGGACATGGCCATGATGACCCACCTCAGTGAGCCTTCTGTGCTGTATAACCTCAAAGAGCGTTATGCAGCATGGATGATCTACGTGAGTTCTGTGGATGAGAGCAATAACTTTAAAAACATGTACAGGTATTTTAGAAAAAACACTCATTCTTTTATATTTCACACTGTTACAGACCTACTCAGGGCTGTTCTGCGTCACTGTGAACCCCTACAAGTGGCTCCCAGTGTATGACTCAGTGGTTGTACAAGGATACAGAGGCAAAAAGAGGATTGAGGCTCCACCCCACATCTTCTCCATCTCGGACAACGCCTATCAGTTCATGCTCCAAGGTATCAGTCAGTTTTTAAGCTACTGTGTGTCCAGAAATATAGCAGCTGTACTTTACGAGAAGTCAAATCCTAAATGTTGTACAACATTTTGATGTCTTGCAGATAGAGAAAACCAGTCGATCCTGATTACGTAAGTGACAGATTTTTATATTATCTACACTGTAAGTACTGGCAACAGTAGTTGTATCAGTCATTTCAAATAAATAATTATAAACACACCCCTTAACCAGTGGAGAATCTGGTGCAGGAAAGACTGTCAACACCAAACGTGTCATCCAGTACTTTGCGACAATCGCAGTGGCTGGAGGAAAGAAAGCTGAACCAGTACCTGGAAAGATGCAGGTAAGGAAAGTTGAACAATATTCATATGAAATATGATATAATGAGAAGTTGTCTTGAGTATTGTCCCATTGACAAAATGAATGTTATATCTAGGGGTCACTGGAAGACCAAATCATTGCAGCGAACCCACTGTTGGAAGCTTATGGTAATGCCAAGACTGTGAGGAATGACAACTCTTCACGTTTTGTAAGTTGTTTTAAAACTTTTGACTTGAAATTGCATGTTATCTTTTTAACAACAATCACTGATCTAGACATTAACTTAAAGGGCCAGTGTGTAATATTTGGCATGGTTTATTGTCAAATCTGAATCTGAATATTCTACCCATTAATATGTTTATATAAGTGTATAATCGCTATAAAATAAAATCTGTTTGGTTTTCGTAGCCTTATAATTATGCCTTTATATATATATAGCAAGGGCCTTGCTTTAGAGAGGTCGCCATCTTGCGCCGCCATGTATGTATGGCAGCCCGAGCGGACAATCCAGCCAGCCAGAGAACGCGTTTCACGTCTATAAATAAACCAACAAAGAAGACAGCGGAAGGAAGGAAGAAGGAGGAGGAAACAGCAGAATGTTAGTAGTTCGCAATAGAGAGTAGTGAAAAGTTTTTTTAGTTATAAAGTTTGTGATTGGACCACACTTACCACGCAACAGGAGAGAATGAACCCAAACTGTCATCTGTGAGGAAAAGAAGATGAGGGAAAGAAGAGGGGCAAAGAAAACGGGACAAGCGGTTGCAGAGAATAAACATCGGTGATGTTTTTCAGCAATGGCGGGGGTTCATGAAGGACAAAGGGCTTCAATCCGACACTGAAGTGGCATGTTTTCTGCTGGACAGGTAAACTACTAAAATAAATGCTACTATTTGTCAGCACGTAGTATAATAGCGTTACGTGTCGGACTCGACAAGTAGGGAGTGAGGAGGAGA
Source organism: Epinephelus lanceolatus (assembly GCF_041903045.1). Classification (NCBI taxonomy): domain Eukaryota; kingdom Metazoa; phylum Chordata; class Actinopteri; order Perciformes; family Serranidae; genus Epinephelus; species Epinephelus lanceolatus. The sequence continues at coordinate 27,833,436 of NC_135734.1, read as the reverse complement.
GTTCATAACGTTACATCATCTCCAGTTAGAGCAATTACTGTAAAACACTTGCGAAAATTTTAGTCTTATGTCAAAGGCATAATAGACAATAGGATAGCAGTAACGTTACTCCTGTGTACCCTGCTGATTGGATTCAGTACAGCTGCAGCCTATTTCAAATCACCTGTGCTGTGGACTGTGTAACAAACCTGATGAAGCCATGGGCGAAACGCGTTGTTTTGTAGACTGATTAATAAAATAAGAGGCAATTCAGCCCTGTGTGTGCGGTGAATCCACTTTTGTTATCCTCGGAGGCCACCGTAACTTTGCCGACGGGAGAGGTGAGCACAGGCAAGCGAGTGAGTGCTGCAATCTAGAATCTAAACGCTAAATGTCACTGTTTTCAACCCATTTTACACACTGGCCCTTTAAATGTTACTCTGTTTTTGTACAGGGTAAATTCATCAGAATTCACTTTGGGACAACTGGAAAGCTGGCTTCAGCTGATATTGAAACATGTAAGATTTTTTTGTGGAACTTTCATTAACTGTTTTAAAACAAGGCCAACTTCTACAGCTTTGCTGCACAGGAGATTTCCCCTAACCTTTCCACAACATCAATCCAAACAGATCTGCTGGAGAAGTCTCGTGTGACGTTCCAGCTGTCTGCTGAGAGGAGCTACCACATCTTCTATCAGCTCACAACAGGCCACAAACCTGAGCTGATAGGTGAGACATTCGTAAACAATGCTGTCAGTTATTTTACAGCAAGTATACAACAACAGCTTATCACAGATATATATGTATATATTCTGTAATATTTACGCTTTTTCCCTTTCTTTAGAGGCTCTCCTGATCACCAAAAATCCATATGACTATCCCATGATCAGTCAGGGTGAAATCACTGTCAAGAGCATTGATGACGTTGAAGAATTCATCGCCACTGATGTACGGACAATTTCACTTTGCTAGCTTTGCTTTATTTTTATTTTGGACATTAAGTTCCCCATTTATTATATCTCTGCAATACATTTATCATTTTGACTAAACTCTATGGTTATATTTGGGGCAGTAATATATGGTAATGTTGTACTGGATAGTTTATATGAAGGAGTTGTTTCCAATGGGCTGAAGCCAGTCCCAGCTGACACTGAGTGAGAGGCAGAGTACACCCTAGACAGGTCACCAGTCTATCATAGGGCTGAGACATAGAGACAGACAACTATTCATGCTAATGCTAAAATAATTCTAAAATGTAGGAGATAAAATAGAACTAATAATTTCACACCATTTTTATTTGATCAAAATCGTGCTGCTTTGTGCTGTAAAGCAAAGTAAGCTGTATTATATTAGGGTAACAGATGTTAAACATTTGGAGAGGCAGGGCAACAGCTGAATACTAATTTGTGTTTTTTAAACTGACTTTATTTCACAGACTGCTATCGACATCCTGGGCTTCACTGCAGAAGAGAAGGCAAGCATGTACAAGCTGACTGGAGCAGTGATGCATCACGGGAACATGAAGTTCAAGCAGAAGCAGCGTGAAGAGCAGGCTGAGCCTGATGGCACTGAGGGTATGAAACCCAATCACCATGAGCTACATGACGTAGTCAAGTTTTTCCTTTTGACAAATAACTTGTAATTTAGAAGAATGTTCATGAAGTTGTCCTAGACGTAAGGTTTATAGACTACTACTTGTGTTTCTCTTTTAGTGGCAGATAAAATCGCCTACCTCATGGGTCTGAACTCCGCCGATCTGCTAAAAGCACTATGCTACCCCAGAGTGAAGGTTGGGAATGAGTATGTGACCAAAGGTCAAACTGTCCCTCAGGTATGGGATGTCAACAAGAACATACATCCTAAAACAATACAAAACACAACATCCAAAAGAATGTCTTCCATTTTCACATTTTAACATATATTATTAATAATATATTTCTGGCTTAAGACTCATAATGCAAGCATGGCTAACAAGTTCTTTGGATCATAGTTTTGTATGCTTTCTTAACTCTTTAACCCTCAAAATGTTGAGTCACTTTTGTTCATATTTACCACATGCTCAATATTGTGTTGTTCATTTGTAAAATCAGGTAAACAACGCTGTCATGGCCCTCTCCAAGTCTGTCTATGAGAAAATGTTCCTGTGGATGGTCATCAGAATTAATGAAATGTTGGATACCAAGCAGCCCAGAAGTTATTTCATCGGTGTCCTGGATATTGCTGGGTTTGAAATTTTTGATGTAAGTATGCCTGGCTTATACTACATGATCTTATGCAGCTTCATTTGAGGCTCGGAGTACAAGTATTTTCATTTGTAGTTAATGTTACTTAAGGCCCCTGCTGACTTTGACATCATAATTTCTTTAGTTCAACAGCTTGGAGCAGCTGTGCATCAACTTCACCAATGAAAAACTGCAACAGTTTTTCAACCACCACATGTTTGTCCTGGAGCAAGAGGAGTACAAGAAAGAGGGAATTGAATGGGAGTTCATTGATTTTGGTATGGACTTGGCTGCCTGTATTGAGCTGATTGAGAAGGTACTACAAGAGACATTTGTTACAGTGATGAAAAAAATAATGGTCCTCACTATTAAAGGGCTGTACATAAATGTACTTTTTTCTCATTTGTGTTATCGGTAACAGCCAATGGGCATCTTCTCCATCCTTGAAGAGGAGTGCATGTTCCCCAAGGCTACAGACATGACCTTCAAGAACAAAATGTATGACCAGCATCTTGGAAAAAGTGCTCCCTTCCAGAAACCCAAACCTGCCAAAGGCAAAGCTGAGGCCCATTTCTCTCTGGTGCACTATGCCGGCACTGTTGACTACAATGTCAATGGCTGGCTGGATAAGAACAAAGACCCTCTGAATGACTCAGCTGTTCAGCTCTACCAGAAGTCTTCCACCAAACTGTTGGCTCACCTCTATGCTTCACATGCCTCAACAGAAGGTAATGATTAGATTTTAAAGAAGTTGGAGCCATTTTCTTTTGTTTTTATTACATCTTAAAATAAGCTGGTTAGTTGTAGATTAGTATAAGACTGCAGTTCAAATAAAAATGGATTACATGGGGCGTCGGTGGCTTAGTGGTAGAGCAGGCGCCCCATGTACCAGGCTGTTGCCACAGCGGCCTGGGTTCGACTCCAGCCTGTGGCCCTTTGCTGCATGTCACTCCCTCTCTCTCTCCCCCTTTCACACTTGTCTGTCCTATACATTAAAGGCTAAAATGCCCCAAAACATAGCTTTAAATCAAAAAAATGGATTACATTTGTTCAAGTTAGTAATTCATATTTAATCTTCATTGCACAGCTGAGGGTGGTGGCAAGAAAGGTGGCAAGAAGAAGGGTGGGTCTTTTCAGACCGTATCCGCTCTGTTCAGGGTAAGTATCACAAATTTCTGCCTCATGACGTCTAATTGTAAAGCAAGGAATCTCGGTCCACCCATCTATCCGACTGTCACTCTGTCTGCCTGTCTGTCTTTTACATGTCTTGAGAACTGTTCATCTGACCTACTACACACATGGTGGGTGTATTGCTGGGGACCCATTGTCATTATCCATTATGTAACAATTTAAATTCTTCCATATTTCAGGAGAATTTGGGCAAGTTGATGACGAACTTAAGGAGCACTCACCCTCATTTTGTACGTTGTTTGATTCCAAATGAATCAAAGACTCCTGGTAAGCGTAACATCAGTATTCGTATATGCATTTACACACTTCTATAATTATGCAACACAAGACTGACCTTTATATGTCTTTAAGGTCTCATGGAGAACTTCCTGGTCATCCACCAGCTGAGGTGTAACGGTGTGCTGGAAGGTATCAGGATCTGCAGGAAAGGTTTCCCCAGCAGAATCCTCTACGGTGACTTCAAGCAGAGGTAATTACTGAATTACAAAAAATTTACAATTTCAACAATATTGTGATCTACTATTCATTGTTAATCTATTTCCCTCCAATCAGATACAAGGTTCTGAATGCCAGCGTCATTCCTGAGGGACAATTCATCGACAACAAAAAGGCCTCAGAGAAACTCTTGGGCTCTATTGACATTGATCAAACCCAGTACAAATTTGGACACACAAAGGTAATCCATTTGTCTGTTATGGGTGTGTTTTAAAGCAAAAACAACTGCTAACCGTGATACTTCAAGTGAGCGGAAAAACTCATGAAAAACTTCACTTTGTTTTAGGTGTTCTTCAAAGCCGGTCTGCTGGGAACTCTGGAGGAGATGAGAGATGAGAAACTGGCTGAGCTGGTCACAATGACTCAGGCTCTCTGCAGAGGTTTCCTCATGAGGAGAGAGTTTGTCAAGATGATGGAGCGCAGGTACTGTACACAGTGACCTTCACTCATCAAAAAGGCAACTGCACATTTTTTGATGACGACTTGACTGTAATGATCCAGCAAAATATTAACATTGAAAACCCAATCTGTATTTTGTATCAATACAGATTTAAGAATCTAAAGTAATCTTTTTATTTTGATACCTGTTTTCTTCAGGGAGGCAATTTATTCCATCCAGTACAACATCCGCTCATTCATGAATGTCAAAACCTGGCCATGGATGAAGCTGTACTTTAAGATTAAGCCCCTGCTGAAGAGTGCAGAGACAGAAAAAGAGATGGCACAAATGAAAGAGGACTTTGAAAAGATGAAAGAGGAACTTGCGAAGGTTTCAGCTAAGAAGAAGGAACTGGAGGAGAAGATGGTGTCTCTGCTGCAGGAGAAGAATGACTTGCAGCTACAAGTTCAGTCTGTAAGTTAAAAAGAAAGAAGGGATTACTTTTCCAGAGATCCTGGTTTTTAAAGTTCAGTAATGATCATTTTGATTTTATGTCATATCAAATCTAGGAAGCTGAAAACCTCAGTGATGCAGAAGAAAGGTGTGAGGGGCTCATTAAAGCAAAAATCCAGCTTGAGGCCAAAGTCAAAGAGACGTCCGAGAGACTGGAAGATGAGGAGGAAATGAATGCTGAGTTGACTGCAAAGAAGAGGAAGCTGGAGGATGAGTGCTCTGAGCTGAAGAAAGACATTGATGACTTGGAGCTCACCCTGGCTAAAGTGGAAAAGGAGAAACATGCCACTGAGAACAAGGTTTGTACATCTTCCATTAAGCCTTAAAATCTGTTCTTTTCAGAATCCTAAAACCCTTAAAATTAATTTTCACAATATTGTGAATGCAGGTTAAAAACCTGATTGAGGAAATGGCATCTCAAGATGAGACCATTGCCAAGCTGACCAAAGAGAAGAAAGCCCTCCAAGAGGCCCATCAGCAGACCCTCGATGATCTGCAGGCAGAGGAAGACAAAGTCAACTCTCTGACGAAGTCCAAGACCAAACTAGAGCAGCAAGTGGACGATGTATGTATATAATAGCAAAAAGTGATTTCAGTCGTATTAAAAATGAAAAATATTTTTTTTTTAAAACAATTACTCATCTTGACTAAAACAGCTTGAGGGTTCCCTGGAGCAAGAAAAGAAGCTTCGTATGGACCTTGAGCGAGCCAAAAGAAAGCTTGAAGGGGATCTTAAACTGGCCCATGAAACCGTGATGGATCTGGAGAATGACAAGCAACAGTCTGAGGAGAAATTAAAGAAGTGAGTGTCATTTAGTTCTTCAGTTTAGACAATGCATTCATATCTCAACTAACTGTATTTTGAAGCAAGCAGTAGCCAGAATAAAATGCTACTTTAGGCGGAGAGCATACTATTTTGACAAAGTTGTATACAAACCTGCAGTAGAAATAGGTACCCCTGTTTAAATGATGTTCAGCAAAGTTTAGGTGACCACATCACTGTTGTAATGTTTATGAATTTTTGTCCCCACACAGGAAGGACTTTGAAACAAGCCAACTTCTTGGCAAGATTGAGGATGAGCAATCTCTTTGTGCTCAGCTTCAGAAAAAGATCAAAGAGCTTCAGGTTGGTATAGTATGTTAATAGTATCCAACAATGATTGTAATCCGCTCAGATGTTTCAAAATTTAGATTGTGGCTATGTTTATAGGTTTTTGTTTTCTTCAAAATGTAAATATTAGGCTCGTATTGAGGAGCTGGAGGAAGAGATTGAGGCTGAGCGAGCTGCTCGGGCCAAGGTGGAGAAGCAGAGGGCTGACCTCTCCAGGGAACTTGAGGAGATCAGCGAGAGGCTTGAGGAAGCTGGTGGAGCGACGTCTGTTCAGATTGAGATGAACAAAAAACGTGAGGCCGAGTTTCAGAAGCTGCGTCGTGATCTCGAAGAGTCCACCCTGCAGCACGAGGCAACTGCTGCAGCTCTCCGCAAGAAGCAAGCTGACAGTGTGGCAGAGCTGGGAGAACAGATTGATAACCTCCAGAGAGTCAAACAGAAGCTGGAGAAAGAGAAAAGCGAATACAAGATGGAGATCGATGACCTCACAAGCAATATGGAGTCTGTCTCAAAATCAAAGGTAAAGTAAAAAAGATTTCAATCGTAACTGAGTCAATAAAATCTACTCTGCTACAACTCTGCCTTTATTTGGCTCTCAGTGAATTCCACTACACTGCATTTCTTTAGATCAAAACAACTTTTGCTCATTTCAGACCAATTTGGAGAAAATGTGTCGTACTCTTGAGGATCAACTGAGTGAGATGAAGACCAAAAATGACGAACATGTGCGGCAGCTGAATGACATTGGGGTACAAAGAGCCAGACTGCTAACAGAGAATGGTAAGAAAACTTTATTTTGTATTTATTTTTCTGATTATAATCTTATATTTCCAAAACAATGCCCATACTTGCATTTGTACTTCTAAATCTCTGTCTCTCTTCAGGTGAATTCAGTCGCCAGCTGGAGGAGAAAGAAGCCCTGATTTCTCAGCTGACAAGAAGCAAGGTGGCTTATACTCAGCAGATTGAAGAGCTCAAGAGGCACATTGAAGAGGAAGTTAAAGTAAATCCTTACAGAAATGCACTCTTATATAAGTTAAACAGCTCAGTTCAAAGCTTGAAATTGCTGAGACACATTTAAAAACTATGTCTCTTTTTCTTTGTAAGGCCAAGAACGCCCTGGCTCACGCTGTTCAGTCAGCTCGTCATGACTGCGACCTGCTCAGAGAGCAGTATGAGGAGGAGCAGGAGGCCAAATCTGAGCTGCAGCGTGGCATGTCCAAGGCTAACAGCGAGGTGGCTCAGTGGAGAGCCAAATACGAGACTGATGCCATTCAGCGCACTGAGGAACTGGAGGAGGCCAAGTAAGTCATTTAAACTTCATATAAACACAATCAATGACAAATCTAAGCTCTTCTGCAGTGCTGAACACACTTTACATTGGTTGTTTGGGAGGGATGCACTCACATTAGAGCTTTAGTCTGTTATCACATGCATCGATTCCCTAACTCATCATGACCTATTTTTGCAGGAAAAAGCTTGCCCAGCGTCTTCAGGATGCAGAGGAATCCATCGAGGCTGTGAATGCAAAATGTGCCTCTCTGGAAAAGACCAAACAAAGACTGCATGGTGAAGTGGAGGACATGATGATTGATGTGGAGAGAGCTAATGCTCTGGCTGCTAACCTCGACAAGAAACAAAGGAACTTTGATAAGGTCCTATTTTATATTCATGCCTTGTGTGCTGACATGAAGACTGTAAAATTGTGAATCACTGTAACACATGGGTCCCTTTTATATTTGTAGGTTCTTGCAGAGTGGAAGCAGAAGTTTGAGGAAAGCCAGGCAGAGCTGGAGGGAGCTCAAAAAGAGTCTCGTTCTCTAAGCACTGAAATGTTCAAGCTGAAAAATTCATATGAGGAAACTCTGGACCACTTGGAGACCCTGAAGAGAGAGAACAAGAACCTGCAACGTATGAAAACTTATAAAAAAACAACTGACAGCGGTTTGATTGTGCAGAATTTTGCAGATTCTATAAATTAAGTTTTGTCATAGCGTTGAATGAAGAGACATGATTGGAAGAGTGCGCCTCCCAGTGGGCAAACACATTTAATGTGCAAGATCTATGGTTTCAAACTAACATCAAATGTAATACAGTGCTGAATTTATTTATTTTCTATGAATGTACAACTACACAGTACATTAAATCTAAATGTCAGCCAAAAAGATAAAAGTAATTCAGCTCTCACTTACTTAAAGAACCGTTTCAACCTTTTATGTTACAGAGGAGATCTCTGATCTAACTGAGCAAATTGGTGAAAGTGGAAAAACCATTCATGAACTGGAGAAAGGGAAAAAGACTGTCGAGGCAGAGAAGACCGAACTCCAGACATCACTTGAAGAGGCAGAGGTACTGTCTGACAAAATAAATGTATCTCATTAAACACTTTTTTTTTTAAAATAATGCTGGGGTTGCACAATATTTCTTTTTTTTTTCTCAAGGCTACCCTGGAGCATGAGGAATCCAAGATTCTCCGTATCCAGCTGGAGCTCACGCAGGTCAAGGGTGAAATTGACAGAAAACTTGCAGAGAAGGATGAAGAGATTGAGCAGATCAAGAGGAACAGCCAGAGAGTTATTGAGTCCATGCAGACTACTTTGGATGCTGAAGTCAGGAGCAGGAATGATGCCCTGAGAATCAAGAAGAAGATGGAGGGAGACCTCAATGAGATGGAGATTCAGCTGAGTCATGCCAACCGCCAGGCAGCTGAAGCCCAGAAACAACTGAGAAACGTGCAGGGACAGCTTAAGGTATGGTGGTTTTTATTCAACAAAACTTAAAGTAAAGTTTTCTTTATTCAGACTGTATTGCAAACATTTTTTATTATTAATTTAGGATGCACAACTGCACCTTGATGAAGCCATAAGAGGTCAGGAGGAAATGAGGGAACAGGTTGCCATGGTGGAGCGCAGGAACAACCTGATGCTGGCTGAGATCGAGGAGCTGAGAGCTGCACTGGAGCAGACGGAGAGAAGCCGCAAAGTGGCTGAACAGGAGCTGATTGATGCCAGTGAGCGTGTGGGACTGCTGCACTCTCAGGTGAATAAAGATTCAAATAATAACATGTAAAAATATCTGACAACTGGAAAGTAAGAATGTAATCCAATCCAAGCTATTATTTGTTTAGAATACCAGCCTCATCAACACCAAGAAGAAGCTGGAGGCTGATCTCATTCAGATCCAAGGTGAAGTGGAAGATTCTGTGCAGGAAGCAAGAAATGCTGAAGAGAAGGCCAAGAAGGCCATCACTGATGTGAGTCATCCTTATGCATTTATATGTCACTAAAACCAAAGTATACGGCATAATATATCAGTGCATAATATTGCGTGTTTCTCCACTGTATCTAGTATTATAGCAGTTAAGACATAAGACTGCAGTGGACTTACAATCAATAAAATTCACCAACATTTCAGGCGGCCATGATGGCAGAGGAGCTGAAGAAGGAGCAGGACACCAGCGCTCATTTGGAGAGGATGAAGAAGAACCTGGAGGTGACGGTGAAGGACCTGCAGCACCGCCTTGATGAAGCTGAGAATCTGGCCATGAAGGGCGGCAAGAAGCAGCTCCAGAAACTGGAGGCTAGGGTAAGTGCCATGAGGGCCAACCTATTCATAATTACTGTAAGCCATGACAACGTTTTACTTATAAAATCACTGCAATCTGATTCATCCTCCAAGGTTAGGGAATTGGAAGCTGAAGTTGATGCTGAGCAGAGGCGGGGTGCTGAAGCTATCAAGGGAGTGCGAAAATATGAGAGGAAAGTAAAGGAGCTCACCTATCAGGTAAATTGATATCTTAATAATAATAAAACTTTAACTGCAGCAAATGCTTCTGGTCATAGTTCTCTATGGTTATAAAGACTAGTATTTAGCCTGTATTACAGTGTTCTATCATTCCTGATTTACAACAGTTTGAGGAGGACAAGAAGAACATCGCCAGACTTCAGGATCTGGTGGACAAGCTGCAGCTGAAAGTGAAATCCTACAAGAGGCAGGCTGAGGAGGCGGTGAGTGCACCTAATTATTCATAACGGCACACATTAAGAACATGTCACTCAGTCAACAGTAATTGACTTCACTGTGGCTTACTATACAGGAGGAGCAGGCCAACACTCACCTGTCCAGGTGCAGGAGGGTGCAGCATGAGATGGAGGAAGCTCAGGAGCGTGCTGACATCGCTGAATCTCAGGTCAACAAGCTGAGGGCTAAAAGCCGTGAAATCGTCAGGGTATGTTCCTTTTTATTTCTCAGAGTCATTAGTAAATTATAATGACATTCATATTAGGAATTTCTGTATTTTTACATCAATACAACGTTTTTAATCACTAACTTCTTCCTGTCTCTTTTGTATTGATTCAAAGGGAAAGGATGCCGAAGAATGAGCATCAGTTTTGACAAGACACAGTACAAGAAATCATACAATATGATCTTTTTGTATAATGTGTTGCATTTGTAACAATAAATAAATCTTCAAGCAACTGAGTGCCTTTGTTGTGTCATTATTCTGTCTGTTTAACTTCACTCTTAATTTAAAGGGTTTATAGAGTTAATTATACACACACATTACAAGCAGAAAGTTCAAATGTTAGGTTGTATACTTTTCAAGTATACAGAAAATTGACAAAACTTTTTACACAATTAAGGCAGTGTCTTAGCTGTATGGATTTATCTAAAACTCTGGATTATCTAGATGTACTTTATAATGTAATCCCACACAAAAAAACCTACTTTGCTCCATTATTTCAACAATGTCATGCTGAGTCTCAGATCAAAAAGGGTAAAAAATTGTCAAGGTAAAAACATAGCTATCTAAGATTACTCAAGTTTGTAGAATTGCTCATTTTTAAATTTGGATTTAACTCTGCAGTTTGTTTTAAATTTCCATTATCTGGCCAAACATGTAACATGTTATTGTCCTGTCATTTCAGACAAAGCACACAGAGGAATGAGAAAGACTACAAGGTTGTACAGTGGCAAGGAGCCATACAATATAATCCTCTTATCTCTTGTTCACTTTAGCATGTTAAGCATGCTGTGAAAACCAAAAGTCAATAAAAGGTAGTCTGTTGCATCTTTTTTTAAGTCTGTCTTTTCATTTTTTAATAACTGATTCAATTATTGTTGCATGCTGAATGTTTTCACGCCTTTAGGGGCTCACACTATGGATCATTATGTGATTTAGACCAAATAGATACAAAAGTAAGTTATCAAATCAAATATAGGCAATCAATATAATTCACAGCACAGTGAACACACAGTCAATATACAACACATGACCTATCAGAGCTGCAGCATGGCCCCTAATTGATTTAACGCATATTGAACATACAGCGCTCAAAAAAAAAAAAGTAAAAGAAACATTTAAAATATTAAAATGTTCTTACAATTTATGTCCTCAAGTTCAATTTTTCTTCCCTATAAATCATTATAACTCTATAAATCAATTTATCCTGAATTAAAAATGTGAACTTTATAACAATTTAATGTACAAGTGTCTCTTCTTTTAAACATAACCTAAATAACATCTTGAGCTGACTGAACAAAATGTCTTGTATTGTCCAGTGGATTTTGACACAAGGATATGTTTAGTGTCCCAAACTGCTAAGTACAGGTAAGTTAATATCCAGTCACCGCCCCACATTGTCTCAATTTTCTGTTAACGTTAAAAACACGGTACTTTTACTTACCACTTTGAAAACTATCAGCCTTTACAGTGTGGCAGCTAAGGCCATCTTAGATTTATGGTGAACGAGAATATCAGGTACAGTGAGCGGTAACGTACATGCACTGTACCTGTAGTGTATTAGCGATGGTGGCTTTAATGACTGACTTGGCCCCCTAACGGTTCTGCCGTTAGCTACTAAAAGTAACTTTAATCTCCACCTAAAAGATTAATAATTTAATGGTAAATTCAAACACCTTATATTTGACAACAGTATGGTTGAGCCCAACAAAGATGGCAACCGGAACATAACATAACATGTGGCACGTCAGATACTACAGCAGTAACACTGAATTGGTCAACATTCTTCTCACCATTGATAATGGGCTTTGGAGACTTGATTATGTCAATGTTTCACTTTCCTTCATTTGGGACACTTCATACATTTAGTGATATAACACACTGACTATGCATGTTATATTCACATATTTGGTACTGCTGGATTCAGCACAGCCCCACCTTTCCAACAAGCCATCATATGTGTTTTTATGACAATCCCTGCCCAAGCAACTACAAAGTAAATGAGAACATTCTGCATAGATATTCTTTTTTTGCATTTCTGCTTATTTTAGGCAAGTGTTCATGGGTCTCTATATGTTACACACATCAAGATATTCACATCCAGGTTTTTCTAGTAGGTGAAGCAACTTCCTGACCACAATTATGTGAAGTTTCAAAGCTGTCAGAGCTTGTGTTCTTAATCTACATGAGTTTATATGTCTTAACTCCTATACAGCCAGGCTATATTTTGGTTCTTTTTTAGGTTTGGGGTGTATAACAATATGTATCAATTTAACAATGTTTGCAGTAAAATATTTAAACCTAAGAATCCATTTCATATATGGGAGACCTCAGAGATGAGGAAAAACATTGTTAGGTTTTGTTCTACCTCCGGTAGGGGTATCTCAAAAACTAAAGGCCTTTTTGACAGTTTGTCACTAGCCTATATGTCATGGCTCCAACAAAAGGACTGACTTGGCCAGTGAAATAAAACAGTTTACTTTGAGGCCATAAAACCTCACTGGTTGCTTTGTATGTTTCTGTTTGGAATTTTGTGTTCAAAGGTTTACAAGTCAGAGTCTGCTAAATATGGATGTGAACACCATCACATAGCTAGCTGTACAATTAAAGTCATTATTTTATATGACAGCCACTCTTTCATTTATCTAACCTTTATTTGCACTCTGAAAGAAGACGGTGAGTAACATGACCTTTACAACATACAAGAGCTCACTGCTAAGAGAGGGAGATAGAGATGCACACACACACACTGCACTCTGGTATGTAGACAGGAGTGTGTTATGAGTTTAGGTCACCAGAGGTCAGCATTGTACGGCAGGCAGACTGTTGCTGTGTACGGGAGAGCACGGGCAATGACGTGTTAATAGGACTGTTGTGTTTTGTTATGTTCACAGATGATGTTTCTTTTATTTCGGATGGTGATCAGTGCACTCAGCTGATGCTGGAGCTGTTTATGGTCCGGGTTTCTGAGATGAGTTCCGCCGTGCTTTGGGATGCGCAGTGCGCTTTGCTGCCGCTGCTGACTGGGACTGCTGCAGTGTAAACAAGACTGTCCGAGCCTGCAGCGCTGCTGTCTGTGGGCGAAAAGATAACGACACACAGAGGTACTGGTAGTTGACTTTTCATCTTAAGCGAGCACAGTTTCATCATGAACCCTGCACAAGGACTTCATCTCTGCAGCGAAGAAACTGGCTTTCTTTTCTAATTAAACTAGACATCTGTCAGTCAGCGCAGCTGCTACTTCTAAGAAACCAACAAACGCTGATCATATCGTTTGTTTATTCAGATGGACTTTAATGCTGAGGAGGTATCAACTCCTCCTTGAATCTCAGGAAAATGAGTGACAACAAGGAGCCCGAAGATGCTGCCGAGGACACGACTCCGTCCGGGAGCGCGACCTTGCCGCTCCGGCCGCCGTGCGAGCGCCTCCCCTGCCACAAGAGCAGCGTCTGCTCCCGCTCTTACTTCGTGGTGGTGATGGTGTTTTTTCACGTGTACATCATTAATGTTATAGCACTGTTGTTTTACGTGCACTACAGCAGCGGGCAGGAAGATGCCAGCCGGAGTCATGATGCTCCGCGCAGTGACCACCAGCGCCCCGAGTCGCGGCGTCCGCCATCAAAGCCCGAGTTCCTGCGTGATGTTTCCTTAACAAGAGTCGAGGGGATAAGGGTGAGTAATGTGATCATGCTTCACTCCCACTCTTTCTTTTACTCCCTCCGTCTTTCTCTCTCTCTCTCTTTCTCTCACATACACACATTAAGCACCACCACATCACTTGTCTGATTTATCTCTCAGGTGGGACACGTCCAGAAGGTGTCACTGGTGCCAAACAAAGTGCATGAAATGCGGACTCTGAGTATGAAACCTCTGCTGTTTGGTAAGAGCCAAAAACACCCATGTGTCAAAACAAATTTGCAGCACACCCACATGAGCCTCTAGTGGCCAAAAAGGCTTCTTCTTCTTCTTCTTCTGATGTAGGCAGAGCATGCACTCACCACACACTTTCTCCTCCTTATTTTCATCTTCATCACTACCACCTCCTCAAACACATAAACTAGTTTATACATATGTGCATGCTCAGGTCGATCAAGGCTTCATGAAATAGGTCAACAAGTCCTGAGGCAACCACTCACAATTAAGGGCTCATAGCTGACTGGCTAAAGAGCACAAATACATCTGTTCCCAACTCAACTAATAATGCAAAAACACACAATCTATAGTCATTAGATGTGCTAGAGTGAAGATGGCACAAATGTTCTTTTTCATCACCTAAGAGTGTTCAATAATCAGCATCATCAATGGATGAACATACACAACAGTACACTGAGTATCATCATATCCCCCAACGCTTCCCTCCACCCCCATACTCCTGAGTAAACAAATGGGGGAAAACACAGCACAACAAGACAAACAAACAAAAAAGTAAACATAAACAGTGGCAAAGTTGTAAGTAATATCATAATATGTTTATTATTACGGTGTGCCTATATCCTTGAAGGCTCATGGAAAGAAATTGTTCAGGACCATTGTTGATCACCTCTTTAAGTTCCAAGCAAGAAAATAACAGCAAACAGAGGCCTTAAAAATATTACCAGAGTTATGTTTGTTTGTTTATTTATTTGTTTGTTTGATCCATTTTTTATTTACTTGCTTGGCATTACTGTCTCTAGGGGTAAAAATTGGTCCAGAAACAGCTTAAAAGTAGTGGGAGAGTTTTCATTTTATTTTGTTTTGTTTTTTACCCCCAAAAAGTTTGCATTTCTAAACAAAATATGTAATACTAATGCCTAATTTTCAATTTCATAAAAAAAATGCAAAGTACAAACATTTTTATGTGGAAAAATGTAAGGCATATGCAATATTTTTTTCATTGTTCTCTTTATTGGTGTTTTACAGAAGTGTATTGCTGCCACATCAGGAAAAAAAAAAGAATTGATCAGTATTATGTTTTAACGTGAAAAGTTTATTGTTCTAACAAGAAGTTTTTCACATTGTAACAATATATTTTCAGGTTAAAACGTGATAGCTTATATTGTAAAAACGTGAAAAGTTTATTCAACCCATTTTTGACCAGGTAAGTCCCGCTGAGGTCAACGATATCTTTTATAAGTGAGACCTGGCCAAGACAGCAGCATAAGAAAAAGTTACAGCCAAATAACAACTACAATAAAATCATAAAAGACACACAGTAGGCTATAGATATTATACTATATGTAGAGATATTAGATCACCTACGCACAATGACCAGACCCAACCGAGTCATTCATCCTTGTACTTATGAGAGCTTTAAAGTCAGGCAGAGACCAATTCACATAGTTTCAAATCTTTTTTGAAGGTTATTCCAAGTGAGAGGAGCAGAGCACGTAAAAGCTTTCTTTCCCAGCTCAGTCTGTGCACAAGGAGCAGACAAGATCTCAGACTGTAGTTACAGTCAGATCTCTGTTCAAAGTATAAATGTATGTACATATGTTGAATGTTGTGATTTATGGTTCAGCTATGCATTAGTTTGCAAAACTGGCAACCGATGTGAAAATGTGAAGCATGCAGCAGAGAAAATGCAACAATCCTGTTGACCCAAGAAATTGTTTTCTGTCTTGCTCTGTTTTTTTCCTGCAGAGATCCCCGGGTTTTTGTCAGAGGATGAGTGTCGTATTGTGATGCAGCTTGCACAGCTGAAGGGTCTAATGGAGAGCCAGCTAATGGTGCAAGACGGCCAGGAAGAACTGGCCAAGGAGCTCAACCTCAGCCCAGAGGAGATCTTCAACCTTCTTGATATCAACCAGGATGGACAGTTGCAGCTCCATGAGGTGTATGTCAGTTTGTGGATTGTGAGCTTGAACTGTAGCATATGACATGCAGTAGTGTTGTGGTTCAGAGTTAGTTAACTCAGCCTGTCTTTAACCATCGTGCCTCCAACAGATACTGACTCATTCTCGAGTAAGGGACGGCATCTGGCTCACACCGGAGAATCTGAGAGAAATCTATGCCGGGCTCAAAGCTGATAAGGATGGTAATGGTAAGAAATCACCTTTGCACTTTTTACAGAAATACATATTTGTCTGTAAATTTGTATTTCTAAAACTATATATCTATTTTGTGAGATAATCTTGAACACTACCTTTGAGCTAGTTTTACAACGGCAGGAGGAGGGCGGGTTTTAGCATCAATTTTCGGTGGGAACAATGAATCTAATTTGGTTCAGAATGGTAATATACTTTTTAGTGTAACAAAAAGATTGTTCAAAGCATACATAATGTGGTTCCCATTCTTTTTGGCTTGTGGCCATTCTTAAGAGGTCTAGTATGGACATGAGAGTAATTTTTAAAGGCATAAATGATATACAGCATATGGACACAGTTCACAAATGAGCATGTGATCATGTAGGTATGGCCGACGAGTCATGTAGCTGGTGGGCAGGTCACGTAGCTGCTCCAGCCAAAGCTATACCTGCTCGTCGAGTTTGGCATTTTAGGCCATTTCATCTTGGTTTTATGGAGCCAGAAATGACCATATTTGGACAACAGGGTGGAGATAACCGTAACGCTAGCTGCTAGCTTGGTTAGCACGGTGCATTTACAGCTATGATTCACTGTGATAATACTAATGCTAATGCTAATTTGCTACTGCAAGTGAAAGGCTTAAATCCATTCAAGCAAAATGTAACTTACTGGAAAAATGGAATACACAACTCCTTAGAGTTTCTTTAACTGCAAACAAACGCTGAACAACTTTTTTAGGCAACCAAACCTTAAAATGATCAGAAATAGCAGCAGGTACAGCTACGCCTATTCTCTGTGAATCAAGGGCTATGCCATGGTTACATTACCGAAGCAACGTTGACACTTTGGTAGCAACTTATCAGTGGGTGGAGAGGGTGAATGGGTGGCAGAAACCTAAAGTATATCTACACATTATATCAAAGAGTAATAGAATTTATATTTTCCTACACTGTGGTGAAAACTGGGCTCTATGTTCAGTCTCTATGGTTACTATAATGAGGGAAAGTGCCAGTAATGCAAGAAATGAAGACATACACTAGGCATCAGAATAAGATGTGCATTCTTGTATTTGGGGGCAGGTTTACTGAGTCTAGAGGAGTTCAGGCTCCTGAGCAGTGATGCCTTCCAGCGCTTCCTGCTGCAGCGAGGGGTGAAGAGGAGTCAGCTTGTGAGGAACAGCAGACACACCTGGCTGTATCAGGGCAAAGGAGCACACCAGGTCCTCCAAGACATCAAGGCAAGGTAAGGAAGTCAAAGCATGCTCTCTGATTGCTGTATAATAACTGTAATATATATATTTTTTACATATTTTTACCAGACTTTCCAACTTTTTCTTTACCTTTCTCTAACAAAGAGTGATTCGTCTTACTCGGCTCCCGCCCTCATTAGTGGACCTGAGTGAGCCGCTCCAGGTGGTTCGCTATGAGGAGGGAGGACACTACCACGCCCACCACGACAGCGGCCCCGTGTATCCTGAAACAGCCTGCACACACACGCGCCTCGCGGCCAACACCTCCACTCCTTTTGAGACGTCTTGCAGGTGAGATTGCCGAGGTGCACAGTGTTGACCGAAGCAGCATTTCTCAACAATAATATCTTTGAATGTTCAGACCTGAATTCATCTGTGTGGTGTGATTACTAAACTCCATTGTGACAGCTGGCATGTTAGTCATTGTTAACTTGGAAAAATGTGTGTGCCCGCTTCGTTTCTATGGAAGCGTAATGCATTCACTTGAGAGAAATAAATCTGCTCCGTTTTTCCAGATTAATGATAAAAATCTTGTTAATTCAGGAAAAACAAGGCAAATCCTTTTTTTTCCTGAAATGAATGCATTACGTTTCTGTAAGTTTGCAAAGTGTTTGTATGTGTGTGTGTGTGTTTGCACCATACATGTGTGTGTCAATTTAAATTTGTGTTGCACACCTAGGTACATCACAGTTCTCTTCTACCTGAACTCTGTTGAGGGGGGCGGGGAGACCGCATTCCCTGTGGCAGACAACAGGACCTATGATGAAGTGGTGCGTAATTGTGTGTGGGTCTGGAGATGTGTAGGGAGAGCCCTGTAATAGTATTGTGTACATACTGTGCATGTCTTTCATGTCTGTGTTAACTCACATGTTTGTCAGTGAGTGCATGGCCCTGATGTTGAGCAAACTGCGAAACTGAGTCTGAGTGTGTGTTTTAGTCTCTCATACAGAATGATGTCGATCTTTTGGACACAAGAAGGCACTGTGACAAGAGTAATCTGAGGGTGAAGCCTACCAAAGGGACAGCTGTTTTCTGGTACAACTACCTTTCTGACGGTAGAGGTAGGAGACCAATTAAAAACATCAAAACACACTTTGTTAACATAATGTTGGAATGTGGGGCGCCGATGGCTTAGTGGTAGAGCAGGCGCCCCATGTACAAGGCTGTTGCCGCGGTGGCCCGGGTTTGACTCCAGCCTGTGGCCCTTTGCTGCATGTCACTCCCTCTCTCTCCCCCCTTCACGCTTGTCTGTCCTATACATTAAAGGCTGAAAGGCCCCCCAAAATATAAAAAAAACCCAAAATCATAATATTGGAATGGCAAGGAGCTAGCTAGTGGGATATACACAGGCACTAACATGCAAGTGTGGCCGGACCGGCTTACCACAACAAATCACAGAGAAGCTCTGATTACAACACGCAGAGGTGGCGTGACATCATTCTCTGCTCAGGACGCCATTACCCCACTGTAACTTTACATAGCAAATAGTGGTTTGTTGCTATATAATGGCACTGAATGTTGAATACAGAACCTTCAATGAAAACTAAACAAGACTTAAAGACTACATCCATGCTAGCACCTTTGTGAAGCTTTACTTAGGCGCAGTGATGCTTTGAGCTAAATGTCACCATACCAATATGGGTTTAAAGATGATGCTAAAATGGCTTAGGCTGGCATCTTAGTATGTTAACATTTGCTATTTAGCACTAAACACAAAGTACAGTTGATGTGAATATCCGTTTTTCAGTTCCTTGGCCATGAACCAATGAAGTGGACAAATTAACCTCATGTAGGCGCTTGATTAAAAGTCAAAGGATCAACAAAGTTGTTTGAGCCCATTTGTTCAAAAGTAATCTGATCAGATTGGATCAAATCTTGAAAACGGGTTGTTCAAAAGAATAAAAAGATTCTGAAATTAGATTACATCACATAATCCAGTTTTGGTTTTAATCTGCATCAAACCTTCAGTATGTGTTGGTCAAAACTTTTTAGTAATATAGGGATACCTTTGATTTAAAAATAAATAAATAAATAAGGCAGCAGAAGGCCGGATTCAAAGTGAATTTCAGGAACAAAATGATACAAAAACTTTGAAATTTGTCAAATATATACATTTATTTATATTTTGCACTTGATATGTTTAACTGTTGCAATGATAAAGTAAATAAAGTAGACATTAGGCAACCTATTAAGCCTTTCAATGAAGTAAAATTAATTATTATTAATTATTCAATTTTAACTTCATTTATCACTTTATATTAGATACAATGACAAGAGTCAAGCCAAAAGTGGTTGAATAAAAACACTTAAAGGTCCAGTGTGACGGATTTTTAGGGACATACTGGCAGAACTGGTTTATAATACTCAAAACTATATGTTTTTATTCATTTATAATCACTGAAAATAAGAATTGTTGCATTTCATTACCTTAGAATGAGCCGTCTATATCTACATGTGGAGCGGGTCCTCCTCCAAGGTGTCTGCCATGTTGTTTCTACAGTAGCCCAGAATGGACAAACCAAACACTGCCTCAGATTGGGCCATTCATGTTATTGCATCGGCTCTCCTACACACTTGGCACACAGGAGAAGTTTCAGTTCTGCAACCTCGCTACCTGATGCAAATAAATCCTAGACACAGGACCTTTAAAGTGATCCCATGCTCGCTGTTCTACCTGTTGTTCTTTACATAGCTGTAGTCCACATTGTGATATGTATTACCATTTAGAGCAGTAGTTATCTGGATTTGGTAATCTTGGAAAGTCTGTATCTGAATCAGGGTGATTCAAAACTGGCACAAAAGTATTATGGATTAGCTGATCCTGGACAGCAAAACATGGGATTTCTAAATCTGGATCATTCTGATCTGGTTTAAATTTTTTCAACAGTGGGGCCCCTGACATCAGTGTGAAACAGACAGGATATGAGGGATGCTGCTAACTAACATTAAATGATTTTTTTCTCTCAATAGGGTGGGTGGGCGAGCAGGATGAATACGCTCTCCATGGTGGCTGTATGGTCACCCACGGCACTAAGTGGGTCGCAAATAAATGGATCAACATTGATCCGGATTACCAGCGGCAGGCTCGCTATCAGCAGCTGGTTTCACAGCAGCTGGAGGATGAGGATGATGATGACGATGATCTGACTCTGGACCCAGACACACACACTTCTGATATCCATCAAGACTTGTAGCTCATAAACCAAATTTATATATGTAAAAAAAAAATCTACCTAGCCTTCCTCAGTCCTGTGCACAACTTCTTTGGCAACGTTCTCTGTGGCCGGTATGTAGAGACAAGACTTATTCAGGGAAAGAGGTCACAGTGGGTTTATGCAACTGTAAAGAGATGCTTTTGTTTATTATTGCTTGGATTTTGTTATCCTGTTATTTTTTAATCTCATAGAATTCCCCATTTTAGGAATGTTGCACTAGAAACTCCATAAAGTCGAGTTGAGACAAATTAAAAAACCCTTTGCATGCATTAGCTTCACAGGTTTTGCTGTTGCTATGAGCAGAAATTGCACTTGAAAATTGAAATGGCTGCTGTAAACATTTCAATGTCCTACCTTGTTATTGCTGCCATTACCAAAAAGGCTCACACACTGTCAGTGTGATGCATGTTGTCTTGTATATGTTCCTTGAATTAATTATTTTCTACCAGACTCCTCTTAAAAGGTGTTTCATTTTATTAATTAATTTATTTTTTCTTTACAAAATGCACTCTATCATTCTCCCACATTGAATAAAGTTAAATTAAACTCATGTGTCTTCAGTCTTTTTACTTTAAAATTAAGATGTATAAATATAAATGGAACTCAACAATTATCTAGCATCTGTTCATTTATAAATTCAGTTTCATAAAAGCTTCTGATATTCCTCCCAGTAGATGCTGAGACAGTTATTCAATCTTCAGTGTTGGATGTCCAGTTATGTTGAAGTTCTTAAAGTTTTGTGCAGATGTATGTGTCCTGAAATCAAACCGTTTTTAGAGAGTAATTTAGTTAAAATGACGTGATTAAATGTTTTCAGTTTAATCCAAATGCTGGAGATGTTTAAACCAAGCAACCGATGTGTCACTTGAACATCAGCTGCACACACTCACCGCTGATGGCTCGTATCTGGGGAGCGATGACGCTCCACGGTGGTCCAGACAGTAAAGCACAGCATCATGGACGGAGGCAAAGAGACGTCTCTTTGTGATCTTTTCAGAGAAGAAGTCGCCACGCTCTAACTGTTCCACCACACAGGCTGAAGAAAGAACAGTTTACAGGCAAATTACTACCACGATGAAGCCTTTTCACGCAGTGCAGCCTAAAAGAGGTGAGAAGGAGTTCACTTACGTTGACAACCTGCCATGTAGATGTCCACATCAATCTCACTGAAGTCCTGGAAAATCTGTCAAAAATGTAAGTACAGAATATCTATCCTCATCAAAAGTTACACTGCACCAACCTTAAACAAAATCACATCTCTTCCTCATCAGGTGCTACTAACGCTAATCAGCCCTACAGTCAATCTCTCAGTCAGTCGTCATGGTTAATTTAAACTTCAAGTGTGTAGGATTTAGCAGCATCTAGCAGTGCATCCAACTGAGTGTGTAGAGCAACTACAGTGGCTGACATGAAAACACGAATAGCCCTAGCTAAAGCCAGTGTTTGGTTTGTCCATTTTGGGCTTCTGTAGAAACAACATGGCGGACTCCATGAAAGAGGACCTTAGATGTATGATAATGAGATGCTACTCCTGCTAACCTCACCCAAGAGTTCCTGCTTGGCTTTTAGACTTTACACTGTGATGATGTCACAGATTTTTACATCACTTTTCCTGGCTTGGGGAAAGTTTAACAAGCATAAAACTATTATGGATCAAAAAAGCAAGGCTGAACAGTGTTCCTGGGGGCCCGAGGAGGACCCACCCTATGTAGCTATAAATGGCTCATTCTGAGGTAACGAGAACACAACAACTCTTCAGGTGCTTCAGGTGATTAAACACTAATGAAAACATAGTAAGGAATATTATATTCTGTTTCTGCCAGTGTGTAAACCCCTGAATCCTATACACTGGACCTTTAACTGCAAGAGAGTAAAACTATCCATTATAACATAAAGCTAATTAACTCCCATTTTAGTGACAACAACATGTGCCTTGACTAAATTACACCAATACATTTTGTATTGAAGATGTGTCATCTTACCCTTTCCTTTTTCTAACAAGGACCACAAGACAGAGCTTTTTCCTTCATTGTGTATTTTCCTATACAGTTTAATTATATGTCAGGGCTGGCAGATTGCAGACCCGCTTTTAACTTTATTACTGTCTTAAGATTATTCTATAAATCAATATATTAACATTGTAAAATTTACTGTTTATGAAAACACAACACCTAAGCTCTCCTTGTAAAATTCCCAAAGCCATCTGTACATGTTGCTCATGCTCCTCAAATCACAATTTCACTATTTATTAAAGGGATGTAACGCCCACAAGTAAAAGGGTGCTCCTCTGATCCTTCAACATGAGGGAAAATGTCATGTCTTACCCTTCGTTTAAAGCATATTTTCCTCTTTTGTACTTACATTTTTCAATGTCTTGATCGCCACTGTGTCAATGAAGTTAGCTGTGGAGAGATCAATAATGATGGAGTGAATGTCCCATGTCCACTTGCCAAGTGACCCAAGGGAGACCCGCTCCAGGTCGCGACTCAGTGTGTCCTCACTGCTGGAGCCCAGAGTGGTGGTGTCCCCGTCCTGCAGCTCAGACATCCACCCTAAGCTGGTGGAGTCTGGCTCTCCTCCTTTCAGGTACTCCCATCTGGACTGGCCGTCTGGTGTTCGAGGAGTGGTTGGGATGACAAACACTGTCCCGTTCTCCCTCTCGGCCCAGCCCTGCTCTTCTGTGTCTGTAACATCCCCGTCCACGCATGTGTCCCTCCAGCAGCCAGCCTCTTCCTCTACAGAGAACACCGGTGCTCCAGACAGCTGTTGAGCTGCCCTCTGTGCCCGCCTCTGCAGAGTGGTGAGTCAAAGACATTATTCAAACGTCTGTTTACTCCTGCTGTAGCTCTGTGCAGTGTTACAGCTGGCACTCTGCAGCCATGTAAACCAGTCACAGGATCTTGGTGCCAATTTGTGTTATCTAACAGATTTTTCAGTGTCATGGCTGGATATTAAGCTGAGTTAAACAATGTGAAAAAGTCTGCAACATTTAACAGCAGGACTTCTCCTTTAGTGAGACTTTGACACAAAACAGACTGAAACAAGAATAAGGTACAGAACAATGTTTCATATCTCTGTAGGGTCTTTTCCGTAATGTTGTCAGAAAACACACAAAACAATCTGAGCCTGTCAGTGGCAAAAACAAGTGCTTTTAATGATTGTAAACTGACGGTGCACACCTGCCCCCAGTGGCTACACTGCAGCCTGTTCTGCTGCTGCTGGCTGCAGCGCTCTCTCTCAATACTGGTCCTATTTAAGAAATGGTTGTTTCTCAAAACATGGTAAGTAGGGTCCATGTTGAAAAATACTTAAGCTTCCCTTTAAGGTGACCAATAAGTAAAACACCAAGAAAAAAATAATTGCAGTCCTTAAAATGTTTTGTAAAGATACCATGTTTCTGCAGTTATGTTACCTCTCTCTTGGCCTGCCGCTTTGCCCGTCTCTCTGCTCTCCTCTCTCTACGTCTCTGTTTGGCCTCCTGCCTCCTCTTATAGATAATCATTTTACTGATGTCAAGCCCACTCTGTAAACAGACAAAGAAGAGAGCAGTAAGTTCTAAGACATTAAACTGAGAGGAGATTAAAACTGAAACAACCAGTCAACTGATAAATCGATTGTATTTTGATAATCAGTTCACTGTTTCAGTCAGTTTTCATGGAAAAACACTAAACATTTCTCTGGCTACAGCCTCTCAAATGTGAAGAATTCCTGACTTTCTTTGACACATATGATTATAAACAGAATGTCTTTGGGGTTTGGTGCGATGACCGGATAAAACAAGCAATGTGAAGGTGCCACCTCACACTCTGGGAAATTACAATGGCAATTTTTTACAGTCCAGTTGCCAGAAGAAAATGTTCACATTATACTTTATGAAAATACATTCCATGTTTCATACATATCATATCAACGTATCTAAAGTGACGTAATAGATAAGCTGACTGAGCCTGGGTCTTTTTAGTGGCACACTAAACCAAAACATGATCATTTCCTAATCATAATCAAGTGATTTATGTGCCTAAACCTTATCACACCCTCACCACAGCGCTGTATAACAACGCAAAGTTTCACCATATCCGCTACAACATAATATACAAATGTAACGCATCCTTGGTTTGCAGAAATGTACAATATGAACATTTTCTCCACCGATTGGGTTGTTTTTACTATATTCTGTTTGTTTTTTTTCTGGAAAAACAATCATCGGATTACTCATTATTGAAAATAATCATTAGACGCAGCCCTACAATAGACAATGTCATTAGTAGAGTAAATGGTATAAACCTTTTCTTTCAGGGCCTCGAGGTAGAGATCAGCATTGGCGAAATACACAGTAGCAGAGGAGCGAAATATAGTAACTCCTGGAATCTCTCTCGCCTGCCAAATAGCAAAAAAATGAGTAGTTTTTTTTTTGCAGTGAGGGTCGTAAAACTTTTTATGTATGATATATTATCTTTTTGTTTCACCTCTTTGTGAGTCTCAATATCCACGTACAGTTCTGTACCTGGAACATTTCCCAGAACAGAGTATGTTGGTCTGAATGGAATAAAAAACACAAAATTATTGTGCATGCACTTACTAATATTGCCTCACACACACACACACACACACACACATACACACACACACACACACACACAATGAGGTGCGGTGGAGTCTTACAGCTGAGTCCTGAAGATCACAGTAAGCAGAGCAAAGATGATCGATGCTGCGAGACCCAGATCCAGATTAAGCAGCAGGGTTGACACCCAAGTGACCAACCACACCACCTGGGGGATACAGCATTACGTTAGTCATTTTTTAGTGTGACAAAGAGGAAACAAGAACAATGACACGATACCAGATTCAACACGACAGCTCATTGTGTCACAGTTGTTACTTTGCAGGATATTTTTTTAAAGTAAGTAATAATGTATCATCTCACCAGATCAATCTTGCTATGTCTCCACAGTGTAACAATGTCAGAGTGCTGCTTGAACATGCCCTTCAGATTCACCAAGACGATCACTGCCAGGACAGCCTGAAACAAGCACAACATGATTAACCACATGTGTACCCAGAAGTGTGACTGAGGCAAATCAACAAATTCATTATATTTACACAAAGAAAGTCATGCATCATAAATATTTACTGCAAATCCACTGTACAGAGATTCAAGCGGTAGAGCAACAGAACCTTTGGCAGCTCCTGGAACAGAGGTCCAAGTTTCAGTATGGTCACCAACACAATCAGAGCTGAAGTCACTCCAGCCATCTGCAACAACAACACAGAGGTTGCTTATTTTTTTAATTAGATACTTGTGTTCATTTACAAGCACATGTTTGTTTAGCAGAGACGGATTATGGTCACTGTTGGAGAATAGCTTCACTATAGATGAATCTGGGAAAGGACTGGAAGAAAAACAAGCTGCCATTACTGTGGTGGCTTCTCACTACAATACGTGCATGTTTGAAAGCAAGCTGTATGATGCTGTATAATTTACCACTTTTTTTTATTAATTTCTATGTAATTTTGCTTTTGACAACATCAAGAAGTACCTGTGCAGTTCTCAGCTGCTCCAACAGTAGTGGCAAACTTCAACTTTGTCAGCTTAGCTCACATTGCTAACCTTAGTGTGCTAACGTTACTGTCTAGGTCCTGCAGTAGTCCCACAGAATAAATTAACTCAACTAACAGTGGCTTTATTGTGAAATATAACGTTTGTTGCTCTAACTAATGGGCAATGACCACAATGTAAACATCATTCGGTCAGCATCACAAATAAAACAAATATAATATTGTCCAGTGTTTCAGTTTAACAAGTGTTAACCAACTGGTGACTCTGCTGAATACATACATCGCGGTTGCTCGTAGTGACGGCAGCTATTGAAAACCCAAACAGAACATGTAGGTGTCATTGTAAAAGCCTTCAATTTAACTGTAATGAATTTTAAACACATACTCATCTGTTTATTATCTATGCCAACTATTTATATAAGTTTCTGGGGTTCATGGGCTTAAACTCACCAGTTAACACTTGTCATCAAACTGAAACACTGGCAGCCCTGTGTTTAGAAATAGTGATTTTTTTTTTTAACCATGGAAAACATAATTGTTATTTGGCATACAACATTAATGTCTCCACTTTATGCCAAAGTTTGTCATCATTTAGCTGTGATTAATTATAAAATCAATAACGTTTGCTGCAGTCACAGTAAGCAGGCAGCAGCAGACACTGTGACATACAACTACTTTGATGGCGGCACCACAAGAATGCAGAACATACAAAGTGGTCACCTGATCATGTATATGTGAGCACATACAGTGCTTCCAACATTTAATGGTACTTTATTAACTATTTAGTGTTGTTCCCAATAATAAGTTGATTTTGTTTAAATAAATAATAAACACGTCTCTGTGTGCACAGTTATATTGCAATTCACTACAGAAACAGGCGTGTTTACTGGTCTCCCTGAAGAGAAAGTACTTTATGTGATTTAGTCCTTTTTTAATGTTTTATTGCTTATTATATGATGATGATTTAAGAGTGACTCTTTGCAGAAAAATACCTTTAAGTTCTGGTGAGTTCTTCTAGATGAATGATTATTTAAAACCTGTGCTGTGTTTTAGAAAGGAACAATTTTGTGTAGCTGGCACAGCCAGGGGGAGGAAGGGGCCCGGTTTGGTGACCTCAGAATTGCATCCCTGCTTTTTGCAGGTGATGTTGTTCTGTTGGCTTCATCACACCGTGACCTCCAGCATGCACTGGCGCGGTTTGCAGCAGAGTGTAAAGCAGTCGGGATGAGAGTCAGCACCTCCAAGTCTTAGGCCATGGCTCTCTGCTGGAAAATGGTGGATTGCCCCCTCTGGATTGGGAGAAAGTTAGTGCCCAAAGCGAGGGAGTTCAACTATCTCAGGGTCTTGTTCATGAGTGAGGGTAGAATGGAGCGTGAGATGGATCGGCGGTTTGACGCAACATCTGCAATAATTGCTGGATGTAAAAACTAGAGTACATGTTCTAGTGCCACCAGGTTTTAAATTTCCACATAGTTCTTATATACATAATGTGGTTATATATTATTCAACATCATTCCCTTTTCAGCCCACCTCAATCATCCTTAAGTAGGTCATATGCATTGGATATTTATAGTACCCCTATTGCATGTTGCATGCTCACAGTGCTTGTGAGGTCATGCTGATGTAATGCTGTTACTTCTGCTGCTCACTCACTTGTGTTTTCCCTCCGGTGGTCTCTTGAATGAGACTACGAGACATGGAGGCACAGACAGAGAAGCACTGGAAGAAGCCTCCCACTGCATTACTGAGACCCAGCGCCACCAGCTCCTGCAGCAGAGTGAAGACAGAGAGACACACCAATGAGCAGGGAAATTAAATTAGAATCAGACGTAAACAGGTATGTGATGAGAGCTGTGATTTACCTGGTTACTGTCCACCTTGTATCCATGTTTAAGTGCGAATGTTTTGCCAAGCGAAACAGATATGGCATATCCAACCATGGCCAATGCAAAAGCATCACCAATAACTTCTCCAAAAAGACTCACATCTGGTACACTGGGAGAACTCAGACTGGTGCACACGCAGAGGACAAGGAAATGAGTTGGTACTAAACAAGCTGTGAGAATGACTCAACAAATAATTACAGCAGTATTAGTTAAATGCGTACCCACTAGGAATTTCTCCAACAACAGAAATAGTGTAGTTGCTGTTCAAATGGGTGTACGTTGATATCAATGTTCCTGCCACAATCTGAAGCCATCACATCGAGCATACAGGTCACAAACAAACACACACAAAGAAGCCAAATTTCACAACACATTTCAAACCTTCAATTATTAAAAACCTGGTGAATCATACACTAGATGTGAACCTAATAATTAGCCATAAACATCTCTTTTTTGCTGTGAACTGCACAAACGCAGAGGCCCGAGCACTGCTGCTGCTGCTGATTCAGCTGCTTGGCTCCACTGTGTCTGTGCTTTTCCCAGTGCTGCAACATCAGCAGCAGCCCAGAGCGCATGGGTGATAACACAAAGTGAGGCCAGAGAGTGTGTCCTCTTATCAACTGACTGTGATGAGCTCCACTGGGATGGGCACTGGCAGCTTTGGACTGAGGAAAGCATTGAGCTCCTTGGCCGCAATTAGAAACACTGTGGACACAGCGCTGACCACCAGTGTGGGGAGATGAGTGTGTGGCAGCAAGGAGCAAACATCCTTCAGAGTCTGAGAATGGAAAAAGGAAAAACAAAAAGTGGTTATGGCTTACTGCTGTACACATTAAAACACACATGATGAGCTGCACTTAGGATCGGGGATGCAAAAAAACTGTGCATAATAGGCTCAAAAATTCAGCAGTTGAGACATTTAGCAGAAACTTATACATGTTAACTGGACAGACTTCAGTAAATATACAAAGAAAGGTTCATATGTACCTTTTGAAATACATATGAGCCTTTCTTTAAAGCCATTCTTGGTAAACTTCCTGTTTACCTTTGTGACATGCTTTCCTGTTATACCAGATCATCCTTTACACGGGTCTTCCTCAGTTCCCCTCGAGTTTGCTACTCAGAACTTGTGTATTATTGTACTATGGGCCCTAGATTATGGCCGTTTACTAGATTAACTTTATGCTGCCTTCATATCAGGCATTAAAACTTAACATTTAAATAAAGTTTCATGAATACTGTAATTGTTTTAAATATTATGTTTTATCGCTTTTGTGTCTCTCAGGTTCTGTATAGTTTCAAATAGTGTTGTCACAATGTTGGAGTTTCTAACTTTGATACCATACCTTGAAAAATATCAGTATTAGACACCATTTTGGACATGACAGGGACAAACTGAGGGCATACAAGTTAAAATCTTTATTAAAAGATAAATATAACATGGCTATAACATGACAGCAATGGGTTGTCTTGTCTTGGTTAGTAGCAGAAAACAGCTGAGTGACTGCAGTAAAAATTAGAGAAAGCGAGAAAGTGCAGCTGATACCAGTGTATTGATACTGTGGGAAAAGAGCACTGAAATAGTTTCAAATATTCAGAATCAATATGTATCAATAAATTTATATTTTTGACAACACTAGCTGCAAAGCAATTATTTGTGTTCATATGTAAATATCAGGAGTGGGAATCACCAGAGGATCCACGTTACGTTGTTATCACGATACTTAAGTCACGATAAATTATTGTGATTTTAAATATGTTGCAATATGCTAAGAATTGTGATAAAATACATTGCGATATATTGCAAATTGATTTATTACCTTTTTTCAAATTGTCACCAGAGGAAAACTATGTCAACATTTGTTTTATCTAAAATGATAAAGTTTTCAGTCTGTTCATCTCACTTAAGCCATTTTTTTGCAGCAGCAAAATGCATCTAATGCACTGAAAAAAAAAACAACAATTTATTATATTATTCTGGTAGGTTACCTAAAGTTTAACTTGTAGTTGTAATATTACTAATTTATATGACAAAGAAAAATCGATACTTGGCACTGTGTGACGATACAATATTGCCACACAAAATTATGGCGATACTATGCTGTATTGTTTTTTTCTCCCATCCCTTATAACTGTGTAATATATATCTTTATTCTCTTGTAACAGAAATAATTATTAGAAATAATAATTATAATATATAATATATATTATTATTTCCTTCACTGGTAACTATATTAACAGAAATAAAATCACTATGTATGTATGGTGCCAAAAGAAGAATAATTAAATAATTAAAACTTCCATTTATTCAATGTTGCCATAGTGTTGTGTGACAGGGAATAAGACCATTGTATCCGTTCCTCCCCCCAAAATTCCTACTGATTGTGAATTTGTTTTCCAGTCTAGAAAAGTGTTAGTGACTCTCGATCATTACTGAAACACAACACTGCACTCTTTAATATTTCACATTATATCTAAATAGTTTCTCTTCTGACCCGCTGCAGTGTCCTCAGTGGTTAGATATAATAGGTTTAAACTGTGATTTGTCAGTCCACAGTATGTTAAACTGATATTCCCTGATCCAGTTCCAAAAGCGCTAACCCTTGACTAACCTTCTATTTTGAAGGCTGACAAATAGCTTTGCTAAAGCAACACACAGCTTGTTAGAGGCATCGTTGTGCACTTGACACTAAAACAGGAACATGTTCCTATTAAAATCTGCACACATTTCGATGCTGATCTTTCAGTGTCTAACCAATGACTGATGATGTTTATTCTTATTGAACTGTTACTCAGAGGGATCTTTGTCTGTTTCTGCCCTTTCAGTTTGATTGAACCATTGTAGAGCATTTTGTTCTCCGTGTGCAAAACAAGCCCTTCATACAAAAGAAAATCTATTTGGAAAGGGGACTTTCTTCAACCTGAAAGGACGAATGACCTTTCAAATATACAGAGAAGTCCTCTCAGTCAACTGTCTGAACGCAATCAAGCTTTTGTGGCAGGGGACTCCAAACTTTTGAACAGCAGTGTATCTCAAGACACTTCCTGTTTGAACTGAATTTGTGAAGAACACATTTATCTCTTTGTTATCAGTGCCACACTGTGCTGTAACAGATGCAATTGGATCAGTGCTGCTGTATTGACCAAAATCAGAACCAAACACTTGACAGTACTCACATACACCATTGACAAGGGACCACTAAACCGTGTTGGTGAAACTCCAAAGACGTACTTCAGCTGTGCCACCACAGCATGGGCTGCAGCTGCTGTTGTGTAAGCCCGCACCAGAGGTTCAGACAAGTACGTTCCTACAAATCCAAACTTTACCGAACCCAGTGCCACCTATAGAAACAATCATGTATTCATATATTAGCTGTGACAGCAATATAAGACACTGTAATATCTGTGGGAAGCTGTGTTCAGACCTGAATAAGTCCTCCTAGGACAGTAGTAGCAGCTGCCACCTGCACCCTGTACGAGTCCCGAGCAGTTATGTCAACTTCTGCAGTGATGTTGGTCCCATTTGTAATGAGGAAATCTGTGTCTGGAGCAAGTCTCTCTGTCACACTACCCACCATGATGCTGAGCACAGTAAATGTACCTGAGTGCAATTAAAGATAGCAACACATGTTAATACAGGGGTTATAATGGCCAAGGTACAACAACTCTATCTCTCTCTACTCACCGATGGATATATGACGTGATGTTCCAAAAAAGAAGTAGATCAATGCTGGATAGAGGGATGAGTAGAGTCCAAACACAGCAGGTACCGAAGCCAATAATGCATATGCCAAACCTGTCAAAAACAGAAGCCAGGGTTCCAACACCTTCTTAAACATCAAATTCAAAGAGTTTTCAATGACTTTTCAGACCCAATGCCTTCAAATTCAAGGACCCAACATGACATAGTTTGAGACCCAGATCAAAGTTTATCACCGTTACAACACAGAACTTTTATAACTCACAGGCAACAACTGACAAACAGTGACAGCAGACAATATTGAAAGAACGTCAATATCTATTTTGGCACAAAATACAGAAATTCACACACTTTCTATTTCAATGTCTATTACCCTATACTTGCAAGGCCTTTCTTCCCTCAAATTCATAAACTTCCCAGGATTTTAAGGGCCCTTGGAAACCCTGAAAAGTTCTGTCACACCTATCTCAGTTTGCAACTGTACTTGTACTGCGGTATTACTGGCAAATAAAATATTAAATACAGTGAACAATGAATAAAAATATTTCCAGAGGTAAAGTATTTGTACAAAATATTGTTTGTGCATTACAAAGAGAGTATGGAATAAAATTAAAATTCTACATTATGTTTATACCCTCAAGAAATTCACTCAACATACAATGGCTATGGAGTAAAAATCTGACTTCTTCTGCAATACTGGTGAGATTTATTCAACCATGATGGATTGTTGATGTACCTTGAGGCAGGTGCATTATGCCCACACTGATGCCAGAGACGAGGTCTGGCATGCCATAGTCCCAGACTGAGTACTTGGGCAGCCAGTACAACACAGGCAAGCTGCTCACCACGCTGCGCTTCAGTTTTGGTACTGTACATCTGGAGGAGATTTGAATGATACACAAAGAGTGAAGTGAAAGTCTGTTTATTGGCTGATATTTTAAAGCATAAATTTACTGGAGATGGGTCTTTATTTTATCTTTGACAAAAGGAACAGAGCACTTGTCTACATTTACAGCACAGTGAGCATCACTGTTATAAAACCACAGAATGTGACTTACCTTAAGGAGGCTTTAAGCCGTTCAGTTGGAGGAGGGTGAGTGTCAGAGTATGTTTTTCTCTGTGTAACCTCTTCCAGTCTCTGCTCATCCAGCACTTCCCGCTCCACTCTGTACTTCCCAAATCTATGTGTAGAGTCCATGGAGCTGAGTCTGTCCAAATCTGTGCAACTTATTTATTTTACTCTTTTAATATGCAATGCAGTTGATTTGATCCAGAGACTATTGTTCGCTGAAAACTGTCTCAAGAGCAGCTTTATCTGCATATGTACATCACATCAGCTAATGGTTAACTCTATTCAGGATGTCATGGGCAGAGCCTCTTCATGACAACGACGGCTGACCCGAGACACAAATCATGTAATTATGGTTAAAGAGGAAAGGTTAGCTAGGTGGAATTTCAATGGATGTTTGACAGGTGTTTTCCGATCCTTCCATTTTTTTCCATTCACTAGCAAAAGTAAAGCTAATGAACCATGAAGTGTCACCTTCAGCTTAAGTTAAACTGGTCAAGTGAGTTCCTGTGATGTCCACCTCTTGACAAAATACTTGTTACAATTGTTAAATAATGTTACATATGGGATTCACACCATTATTTGGCAATGCTGAGATTTTACCTGCCATAATTTGCATCCCACTGTTACATCAGCCAAGATTAAAATATTTAGGATGCTGAAGAGTTTTTTATTTATTTTTTTCTTTAAAATTCACTAGTGGTCAGCTTTGAAACCTGGAGCGACATCACTTTCACAAGTCTTTAAACCTTTGAACCCTGAGCTCATTGGTGAAATTACTTTCAAAAACATGGGAAAAAGCAACAAGCAACTTGGTAAGAAATATCCCACAAACTGTAAAAAAAAAACAACAAACAACAAAAACTAAGGACAAAGAAAAAAGCAAGAGAAAAACTATATTCACAATAATAATTTTATAATAATTTTTAATAATAATACTTTCTGGGTCATTTCCTTGTTTGTTTTGACCTTTCTTTCTTTTTTGTAAATTATTTTATTATTTTAATTTTCTCTGTTTACTAATTTCTTGCTAGTTTTTTGGGTCATTTTGTCTTTTGTTGCTCGTTGCCTTCTTCCCATGGTTTGAAAAGAAATCAAGGAAAACTTGCTCAGGTTTCACAGAGGTAATATCTGATACAATAGTGGCAAGTCAGAGAGTAAGATATATATTTAGATACATTTTATTTAAAAACTTTAGTATGGTTGGTGCAACACTCTCAAGATTTTAGATTTTGGGAATGAAAATGAAAATATGACTATTTTTTTAATCAATTATTTACTGTGTTGCTTTAAATTTATCAGGAAAACTTTTTCCTCGCATGCCTCCACATGAACGAAGAATCCAAAAAAGGTGAACATTCTTCTTTAATTGAAGTAAACGGGGACAAAGCTTAACAACAGCAGAAGTTTATTAAAACATCCATTTACAAACTGTCACACAACTCGTGCTGCATAATCCAAATCTCATTTATCCAGTTTATGCTCAGTATTTCATAAACAAATGCAATTTTTCTAAAACATGACAATATAAAACACCTCCACCTTCAAGCAGCGCGCAGTCCTGAACAAGCGCCTGCATATGGGCCCCGCTTGAGCAGAGTTGCCAGGCACACTGCTCGGCTGTGCACTGCATATAGGTCTACCTACAAGTTTAAAATCGTAATGTTTTAGCAAAAACGCCTGTGTTTGAGAAGTACTGAGCATACAACTGGATAAATGAGACTTGAATTATTTTGCAGGAGTTGTGAGGGTTTTTAAATGGATATTTTGATATAGTTTTGCTGCTGTTAAAAGTGGCCCCCAATTACTGCAATTCATTAAGATTGTTCACCTCTTTTTTGGATTCTCTGTTCACTGTGGAGGCAAACAAAGTTTTCTTCACAAATTAAACATAAGAGGCAGTGAGTAACTGATATACACATGGTCATTTAGGGGCAGAAGTATCCCTCTAAAAAACAAGGTCTGGTCATTGCAACATGTGGGCATACAGTACACTGGGCCTTTAAGAGAGAGCTGTCATGAAATCTGAATCCGAGCTAGCAGCAACGTTTCATTTCAGCCATTCCAGAGCTGCACACACGTGACCGAGGCAAACAAACTGGAATGGAGAATTACTTAAATCACACAGTACAACATAATGCCAATGAGTGACATTAGGACTGTCGAAATAATTCACAATATTTGTCTCTGTCACAGCTTAAAAAAAACAGCACTCTCCTGATCACTCAAACCCTTCTGACCTACTTGCTGTCTGCCTCAACACTGTCTATTTTTGGGTTAGTGGCTCAGAGGGCCACAGCGGTGAAGGGGGTACATATCTTTGTCTTTTGCAATTGCTCAGACCCTCTCTAAGCCCCCTGACTGACCCATTCGGCCACATGAACAACACATGAAAAACATGGACCCTGACTGGTCTTTTTAGATCAAAGATAACAGAGGAGCTGATGACTATGGTAAGGCTTTCATGAAGGAATGTTGAATGATGTGGACAGATGACTTACTGTATATGGACAACAGTGGGCTTTTGTTATCTACAGCTAATTTGGAAACATAGTTTATTAGAATCATGGCTGCTTACATGTGAAGTTTATAAAAATATCCTGAAAGGTTTGCCATTGCTGAAGCCTTTTTAAAGATGTAGTTTTGTATTACTTAAATATACTGTCATATTTAAAATATTTGAAATGTTATGCTGATTTATGGCTAATCAAGTAATACAATAATTGCTGTTTTTATTCCCATAGTCAGGACACCTATCCAGAGTTTATTTGACTAAGCTGTTTGATATGATACTGATGACTGTTCAACATTTGTCGCTGTTTTTTCTTTCAGAGACAACCTTCTGACTGTTTGTTCAAAGTGCATAAAACTTCCTCTTTGTAAATACTATTGTTACTACAGTTGAGGCAAAATGGATCTTACAACCAAACATGGACTGGTGCTGCTCGACCAGCTGAAGAAGATGAGGGAGTCTGAGCATCTGACAGACGTTGTGCTGGTTGCTGAGGGCATCAGCTTCCCCTGTCACCGGGTCATCCTGTCCGCCTTTAGCCCATACTTCCGTGTAATGTTTACATGTGGCCTGCGTGAGTGCAACAACAGAGAAATATTCTTGCGCGACACCCCCGCAGACAGTCTGGCCCTCCTCTTGAATTACATGTACTGCTCAGATCTTCCTCTCACTAATGCCAATGTACAAGGCATCTCTATTGCAGCTTTCCTCCTGCAGATGGATGACGTTTTCACTCGCTGTCAGCAGCACATGACCGAGAACATGGATGCCTCGAACTGCCTTGGTGTTTACTATTTTGCCCGTGACCTTGGTGCAGAGGAACTTGCTGACCATGCTCAGCGCTTTCTTAGGCAACACTTTGTCCAAGTCTGCCAAAATGAGGAGGTCCTGGATCTGGAGGCCCATCAGCTGGGGAAGCTCCTGAGTTCTGATGACCTTAATGTTTCCCGCGAAGAGACCATTCTAGATGTGGTCCTTAGCTGGGTCAAACACAGCACTCTGACAGATGGAGAGGTCCGTTTTCTGCACCTTCCAGAGCTCCTGAGGAAGGTCCGTCTGCCACTGGTAAACCCTGACTATTTAAGAGAGGCAATAAGGAGGAACACGGCCCTGCTGGCTGATGCTGAATGTCTTGAGATGGTCAATCAAGCTTTGGAGGCCGCATCGATGCATCCCTCAGCTGCACCACGCAAACTAAAGCTGCGGTATGGCATGGAGACCACAGATCTGCTGCTCTGTGTCGGAAATGACGGCAGTGGGATTAGGTCAAGATATGGAAATTTTTCTGAGCGCAGCTTTTGCTATGCCCCATCCACAGGCCGGATCTACTATATCACGTCACCTCGCTATGCAGAGGCTCTGGGGTATGTGTGTGCCGGGGTTGTAACTGAAAGAAATGACATTATAGTGGCCGGAGAGGCAGGAGCTCGCAGAATGGCCCGACAGAAGGATGTAAATGTTGAGATCTACAGGTAAGATATTAGGTGGTATATTTGATAACTCTGTATATTCTTGCTTCTTTCATTACCCCTTTTCCACCACTATCATTTGACACCATTTGTGCACCAAATTTTGAAGAGTTGGGAGCACTGACCAAAAATAAATTGTTTTAGAACCCAAGAAGTTGGCTTCCAGTTGGAACCAAAAAAAATAGCAGGTTCTCCTTGACCTGAGGAGCGAACCATGAAGTTCAGAAGTCGTCGACATCCCGCACTTGAGCAGTGACTTGCGGTGTCACACTGACAAAAAAAAGCCGTCCTTTATCAACAGCATGATACACGGCCGGTTGCCATTATAGTTTAACGGCACTTTGCAGCATCAGGGGGTAATGCAGCGGGACAAAGGCAAAAGTTAAGGCGGTCAAAGTCCGAACAGGGTGGGTGGGACCTTTACTCAGGAGAGCGGTGTTCGCGTCCTGTAAGATTATAAAACCAAACCCTGTTGTTTTTTCCTAAAGCCAACCACATGAGTTAGTTGTTGAACAAAGAAAAGGCCAATTTGGGGTGTTGTACCAACGTAGTGCATTTATTTTGAAAGAGACTGTATGTAAATGGTAAACTTCCTGTGAAAATGAAAGTGCATTTTGAAATAAGACAATGCATGTTACAAGTGGAACTTAACATGGCATCCCAGAACATCAACAACCAATGCACCCAGGGTACCTTTCACGTCGTATCTGGACATGAAAAGTCCATGATCAAAAATTGATATGTGACAAGGTCGGAGTGAAAATGCGTTGACGTAATAGTCTTCTACATCTGCTTATCATTAATACTTGGTCCATGCTTGTCTTTTGGATAAAAACAGATATCTGTAAGGAGTGGTGTAGTGGTAGTTGATGAGGTGGTTGTGCTACTTGGTAGATAGGTACTGAGGAAGAAGAAGGTATGCTCTCATATATTTTTCGGATGGATTTTTGGCTGATAGGTGGGTATACTGTAAACAGACAGACAAAAGACATGTGTATACCCCAATACAGTGTTGTAGTATTCGAGGTCTGTTTTGGTCTTGAAACCAGTCTCAAGACCACTTTTTGAAGGTCTCGCTCTCGTCTCGGACTCAACCACATTTTCATTGAGTCTTGTCTCGGTCTCAGACAAAGAGCACTCAGAATTTTATTTCAATACCGGTCAAGACCACAACTGCAGGGATATCATCAAATTGCCTGTCTAAAAAATAGTGTTGAAGTAAGCTGGTTAAGTTTATTTCAGCCCCTTTTGTTCATTTATATTTGTTTGCTCAAATGAAACTCCCACACATAAACAGAAACATAAACACATAAAATTCACCTCTGCAATGGCTTTTGATTATTTTATCAAGACATTTCTCTTGACACTTAAACATACACACATAGAATACACACAGTATGCATGAAGAGGAATCTTCATTTGTTTTTATGGGAATGTGGATCTTTCAGATCAGTTTGAGGAGAGCCTATAGTCCACATGTTACCACATATTATCATAGGTGTGTCATGCAGTGTGGGATTCGTACTAGTCTGGTCCTGGTCTACTCTCAGTTTCATTCCCTAAAAGTCTTGGTCATGACTTGGGTCTTGGTTTAGGTGGTCTTGACAACAACAATGCCCTGTATACCTGTGTATACCCTCCACTACACCACTGTCTGTGACTAATAAGAGCTCACAGGTATCAGTACGATCTGCCATCTTGCTACTATTGTTTACTTCCCTTGTGCATTGTGCAACGCCTTCTGTTGATGACACATCCTTGATTACAATGGCTCTGCTCAAAACTGGTGGAACTTCGTGCCGGTTCATAGATAGCACCAAGGTTCTTAGAATCCTGAACATAAAAGAACCAGAGCTAAATTTGGTGGAAAAGGGGTAACAGATGGTAATCATTGTTATCCTGGGTTGCCAGGTATAGAGTAGAGGCCCAAGGAAGCTGGGAGCGCCTGACGTCAGCAGAGTACCGTGATTCATATGCTCTGGGGTCACTGGGTGACACTCTGTACCTGCTGGGTGGACAGATGAAGCTGAAGAACCAGTTTCTCATTACTAACTGTGTGGAGCGATGGTCTATGCAAGGAGGACCCTGGCGCAGTGCAGCACCCCTGCCTTTGCCTTTGGCCTATCACAGCGTGGTCACAATGAAAAATCGCTTTTATGTGATAGGTGGTCGAACGCCACAGGTGATGTCAAAACATCTTCACACATATACTAACTTTTCCGCAGTTATTGTGACCTCTAGAAAGTCAGACTTCATTAACACACTTAATATGAGCTCTTACAATATCTGACTCCTCTCTGACTGCACCCGCTCTGCTTTGTCACACTCTCCCTCCCCTTCAACCATACAGTCATACCGGATGGATGATGAGCCTGAATGTCTTAGTAACCGCCTTCTGGAGTATAATCCAGACACAAATAAGTGGACAGAGCTGTGTCCCATGAAGTACTCAAAGTACCGCTGCAGTGTTGTTGTACTCAACGGTGAAATTTTCGTGATGGGTAAGATTCTATGCCCTGTTTCTTATTTTAAATCTCTCTTGGTATGCAAATGAAATGAAGTGCATTGATTCATGGAAGAATTAGTTTTACAAAACGATGCTATTTTGCAGGCGGCATTGGATGCGAGGGTGTAGACCGTGGGCAATCACGCCGCTGCCTCAATGCTGTGGAGATCTACAACCCAGATGGAGATTACTGGAGGGATGGACCTCCTCTCCCAACTGCACAACTCTCACTGCGCACCAATGCCTCTAACGCAGGAGTGGTGGGAGGCAAAATCTATGTGTGTGGATACTACAAAGGAGCAGGTAATGATAGAATATCCATATCCACTGATAAAACCTGTCGAAAGATGTTTCTAAGTAACTGTATTACCCTTTGTGTTTCTCAACTACCTTTAGATCGTCATGATAATATAACTAAGGACATTTTGGAGCTGGACCCATGGGAGAAGCGGTGGACAGTGGTGGCTCGGCACGCTCTGATGCATGACAACTACGACGTCTGCTTAGTGGCAAATCTCAACCCGAGGGGTCTCATGTCCCCCCCTGCAGACTTAGTTAAACAGTGACACCCCTGTCAGATCAGGTCAAAGTTTGTGTGGGAGAATTAGTGTAGGAAATTAATAATGCACTTATTGCTGGGCCAAAAGCATTCACTTTTTTTTCAAGCAGAAAAGGTTGTAGTTGCCTGCATGAAAGAGGATCTGCTGTCATTGATTTGCACGTTTAGAGATTCTCATGTTAATGAGAACAGAAAGATAACTTGTAAATACCATATGTTTGTTGTTTTTTTATCTTGTTGTGTAACATCAGAGACTGATCACCTGAAACCTGCAGCTGTGTGACACATGGCATTATCAGCAACGCCAGGAAATTATTTCCTTGGACATACCCCCCCCCCCAACAAAAACAGTTTCAAGTTATAATTAGGGCTGCAATTTAGTTATTTTCATTATCAATTAATCTGACATTTTTTTGGTCATTATTTAGTGTATGAAATGTTAAAAATAGTAGACAAATTGGATTTACAATTTCTCAGAGACCACGGTGAAGTCTGAAGTTTGTTTGTTTTGTCCAACTAACAGGCCAGAACCTTACACTATTCAATTTACTGTCACATACAGTACGACAGAGAAAAACAGGAATTCATCACATTCAAAGCCTGAACCATTCGATGTTTTGTATTTTTGCTGAATAATGGCTGAAACAATTATACCAATTCATTTCCTGTCACTCAAAGGACAACCCAACCGCCAGAAAAAATATTGGCATTCTAACTGTGGTGTAAGGTAGTTATGATAGGCCCCAGTGCACGCTATCATGCACATACCGTCTCATCACATGATCCTAGACACAACATCAACATGTTACCCAGCGATCATTATTGCACTTTTTTATGTAACAAAAAATACCAAAGAAAAATATATTTTTAATTAATCTAAATAAATAATTATTCATCTAATTTAACAATTTTAATAGCTGATTTATAGTTATAGAATAAGTGTATAATTTCATTGTAGATGCTGTTAACTATTTTACAAAAAAGAAAAAGAAAAAAATAAACATCACAGACTGTTTAACTTCACGAGAGTTCTTCTTTGAACACAGGCATATTTTCATGGTGCCAATCGCTCATAAGGACCCATTCTCGGAGGGCCCACTCTCTCTATGGGCCCTGCACCTCAAAGGCACCAGTGCATCTGCACTGCCTGCACTGTCTATATTTACACCGCTGCATTGTATGTTTCTGCAAACCACGGATATGTTACATTTGTATGTTATGATGTAGTGGATACGTTAAAATACCTGGTTTGGAGGGCACTATCCACAAGATGTGGAGGCTAAAAAGCCACTGGAAACACAGTGATGACTTGCTACAACACAAATGGTGTTGTTGTGTCTTTGTCTTTGGCAGCCATCTGATAGCACAGCACCAACTATCCCCTTCACCTCTCGGCCACAAAGTCAGCCCAAATATAACTTCAGAAACACTGATATGTGTGTGAAAGACACAAATGTAACCTGCTAGTGGTTTGCAGAAACGTACGCTAACATTTTCTTCTCTCAAATCAGCTGTAGTTCAGGAAGTGATCATTGTAGCTCTGGTTATAATTATGGACTTCGATATAAATCATACCCGAGACACTGGTTTGGTCTATTACTGCAGGGCAAATATTAAGCCTTATAATGCATATGGTTAATTGACATTGTCAGATTACATATACAGT
Source organism: Epinephelus lanceolatus (assembly GCF_041903045.1). Classification (NCBI taxonomy): domain Eukaryota; kingdom Metazoa; phylum Chordata; class Actinopteri; order Perciformes; family Serranidae; genus Epinephelus; species Epinephelus lanceolatus. The sequence goes on along the minus strand of NC_135734.1, from coordinate 27,791,915 downwards.
ATAAAACTGAATATTTTATGTTGTATCATCAACTTGTTTCTTCCTTTTGTGGTATTTTTGCTGAAGCATAATGAAATGTTTTCTGCTAATAAACACACACCTTAATGATACTATTGAGGCATGGTTATTTATCTGAACACAGACACTCAATTCTTTTAGTTTATTTTTCAGGTAAGCAGTATAAATACAGAATAAGTTTTAAAAAAATCACCCAAGTGTTACAATATTTTTTATGTCAGCAGGTCAACTTCAAATATGTGTAAACAGACATATTTGTGGGTCAGTTTGTCCTTAACGTACTTTTCATTAGTAGTTTTTTTACACCCCTCCGCAGCTCTTCCACCATCAAAATAAGATAAAAACATTTGTGTTTATTCTTTAAAAACTGAATAACAAGTCATGTAACAAAAGACACAAGTGATAATAAATATACCAATAAACATTTCTGGCTTTTATTCCCAACAATAACAACACAAAGGCTTCACTCATGCTCTAAAAGCCAAAACCACAGTCCATCTCAAACAACTGCAAGAAGCCTTCAGGTTTCACTGGGGTCCCTGGTTTGGACTCTGCCGAGAGCTTCTCTGAGATGGTTTCGACTCCTGCGAGGCTGTCGGGGCTGTTGCTGTCCTGAGACCAGCAGGTGAGAGGGGTGATGAAACATCCCTCAGCGATGGATCTCACCTCCCTTTTCTGCGGTTTCATACTGTCTAGGTTGAGACTGCTCTGGCTGGTCACCGTGTTCAGATCATGACGCTCACAGAGAGGTACTGAAACTTTCTGATGTTTGTCACAGTTCATGGGAGGCTTACGATTTTCATCCGTGACAGTGCGCTTCTTCCTTTGTGAGAGCACCAGCGGCCTCTTTTTGTGCCTCCCATGGCCTCTCAGAGAGAATTTCCTCTTTCCTATGATGCACCTGGGATCCTGAGGGGGAGCGTCCACCTGACTGTGTTCAAGGTTGGGTGTGTTACGTGTCAGCTGTGTGCTTTCAAGCATGTTGTCCTGCAGGAAGTCGGATAATGGCTGCTCCAGCCCTGGTGACGTCTGGATAGCACTGTCTGTCACTTTCCCAGGGCTGGGTTTGGCTGAGTGCTCTGAGACAAAAGTGCTGAGCAGTTTCAGACCCTCCTCAAGCATGTTTCGTTGTTTCTCATGCTCCTCTCTCAGACACTCCAGACTATTCTTTAAGCTTTGCAGATCTGAACAAAATTCTGCTGTGGGGTCCCCACCCTAAATGGTAAAGATCACCAGTTACACTCATCACTAGTTACAAACATTTATTAAAGAAAATCTACTTTCATCTCATTGAAACTGCAGCAACTGGACATTAAGCTACATACATACTATTCACCTTTTGCATCCTCTCCTCCAGTTCAGCCATCATCTCTTTCTGGGTGTTCACTTTATTCAGCAGAGTCTCAAACTGCTGGGAAATGTCACTCTGAAGACTGTTCAGATTATTTTGCACTGGGATGAATAAATGAAAAGACGGAAATGCGCATTTAAAACAAATCTTTCATCTTCATGCACTGAAAGTCAAAACTATTTAAAAATGTATGGAACCATGTAGTAATTATTCAAAGTTAGAGGAGATTGTGGGTGCCCAATGTTTGATCACCGGGCAAAGAGCACCATCTACTGGCAATAATAAATGCTTGCTCACTGCCTTTTGACATTTTCTCAAAAAAAAAATCCTCTTAGAGTTAGATCCTGGTAAAGATAAAATTTATTTACAAAGTATCTTAGCCCTGAAGAGATCTCCTAAGGTGAAAAACTATCAGCAGTAGGGAGGAGGCCATTTAAGAGGCTTAAGAGTTTTTTAATCAGAGGAGAAAATGGCAAAAACAAAAAGAGGTAGGAGAAATATTCTCCAAATGCTGGATGACAGTGAGTCAATAAAATGCTATGGATTAGATTGTGCAGGGATAATTCCTGTCGTCAATCTCATTAGAGATGCACTCACACCTTCCACTTCACACAATAACAAAATAGCATCAGAAATAAAGTGATCACAACGCTAAGATATTTGGCAACTAGAAAAACACAATAGTGCAGCAGTGATGATTCATGTCTGTCTCAACGTTCCATCAGAAGAGTGATCACACTTACAATTACAGCACTTTCACAGTCTCATATTGTGACTTAGTTAATGTTATTTCCTCTGGATATCCACCCCTTGCAGACTCACAAAAGGACAACCAATCACATCTTTTTTTTAAAAATCCCCATACCTAACAAGGTGTTCAGCCACACCTCACACCACACCTATGGTAAAAGGCCTTTCTTTCTTTCTTTCTTTCTTTCTTTCTCGGAGATGCAAAGATGCTCAGAGAGCTAGAGTTAGGACACGGCCCCTGATCTTAAGTGTGCAAAAAACAGCTCTAAATTCAAAGATGTTAACAAAAAAATACATAAATTAATTAGTAAACTTACATGTTGATGCAAAATTGTCAAATTTTTGCAGGACTGTTTGGCACACAGACGTATTTCTCTCTGTGCCAGCGACCAGCTGTTGGATCTGAAAAAACATGGCAGCATTTTCTAACTTGTTCCATCTACAAAGACGAGCTGCATCATTAAAAAAGCAACCAAATGGACGCCCACATCACTTACATTGTTGAGAGTCTCCCGAAAATGACTACATTCTTTGGCTAATATGTCACTGTTAAAGCAAAAAAATACATGTGTAAGAAAGGTCAGAAGTGATGAAGCCTGCTTTTTAAAATCTCATCAATATAAATTCAAGGTGAGTACCTGTCAGTTTTTTCTTTTGCCCTTCTCTTGTCCTCCTCAAATTTATCCAGTGTTCCAAAAGCTTTGCTCTTGTCTTTGAAATCTCCAAACAGGAGAGGTTTAGTGTGATAATTGCTTGAAAACTTTGGATCACTTCCCTAAATGGAAAAGAAAAATCATCGTAACTGATTTTCACATAATCTGAATGATGATTAATAGAACTGTATGTGCTCATAAGTTTTCAATATGACAATACATGTTATCCACCAGCCTCCTGAATAACTGCACTCAATCATAATGACACATTTAAAGTGCTAGTTCACATTTTTGGAGATGGGGCTGTAAGAGGTTTTTATCCAGTCAGCCTGTCCCCAAATTGGAGAAGCAGCAGACTACCAACATGGGAGCTAAGCAGTGTACTGCTGTGGACAGGTGCAGCAGCAAAACATATTTTAGCCACCTATAAAAGGGGAATATGGAAGTTCTATGGTTGAAAAAAAGTAAGTACAAGAAGAAAGGGCTGTCAGATAGCAAGGTAAAGAGCTGAAAATATTCTCAATATAGTGTCCGCTTAGATTGGTGTCTGCTGACTGACAACACTCCTGCAAAAATCCCCATCAGCTGTCCCATTAGACCCTTGACTTTGCTCACTTATAAATATTATACTGAGTGTAACCTACATCTAAGTAATAATGTCATCAAACTGGAGGGGCTGGGTCAGAAGATTTTACTGCCTGCCACACCAACAACTTCTTATAAACGAAGTTGAAAATTCTCACCTCTTGTGAACTTTGTTGGGAGGTCCTGGATGACAAACTCATATCTTGAGATGTGCCTTGAGAATTTTCAGGCCAAAACTGAGACCCAAAGAAAATCTGAGAGTCTGTGAAACTCGAGTATCCGCTGGTAGACACATTTCTGTTGTTCCCAAATGGTTTGATGAGTTAAGAAAACACAAACAATTTGATTGTGTAGCTAAACACACACACACATTGCTCTCAAATGTAGGGCTTGATGATTAAATATTATTACACAGTTTTACGAATTAAAAATGATTGACCACAGTTTCATTTAATATTACTAACAACTGGAGAAGAGTAGTCACGTGAGCTAATGTGAGCGATTGTTAAAGTGATAATCTCGAAGATTTCCATTTAAATAAACGTCTGTTAGTTATTATCTATCACTGAATGAGGTAACACATTGGTGATGGAGCCTATGGCCCAAAAAACATGTTTTGAGAAAGGTGTTGGACCACAAAGTGCTGCCAGAATAGCTTTAAATATCTTGTGTGCTAAGCATGTAACTACGGTGGTAAAAATGCTCTCTCTAGAGCCAGTGTTTGATTTGTCCGCTCTGGGCCACTGTACAACAATATGGTGGAATCTGTGGAAAAGGACCAGGGGCCTGTATCACGAAGCAGGATTAATGTCTTAGCGAGGTAACTTCAGGGTTAACCCTGGGTTTTCGGTCTCACGAAGCCGGTTCAGTTCTTATTGGGGTAGATCACCATGGTAACTTACTATGAACGGCTATCCTGCTCCGGAGCAGGGTAAGATCAGGGTTGAATCTGATCCTATAAAGAGCTCCACCCACTGGCCAATCAGCTGTTCGGAAAAAAAAGACTCCGCTGACAGAAATGCAGGTTTAATTAATTTGATTGATTTTGATTTGAAAGTTTATTTTGAACATTAAAAAAGAAAAGAAAGCAACAACAACAGACAATGAAAATATTCTTCAAAAAGGAGTGGAAAGAAGTCGAAATTTCATCCCACCCCTTCATAAGAAAGAAACTGATCATTTGCGGACACTCAATAGCACCATTAATTAGTGCCATCATTTTGTTTTGTTGGAGGAAATGATCCCTGTTAAAGATAATGGGCCTAATTGACAGCTTTGCTGCTGGAAATGTGGAAAGTAGCCTATTATGTCTACACTTCATGGTGTTTGATGGATTTTCCTTTTTGTTTTTTAAAGAGGGAGACTAGGTATATTTTTGCGTAGCTGTTAATTTCTAACACAGCTCAATATCAGGATGATTGTATTCAGACTATCAATTTGGCGTTGGTATGATTTAATTGTGGCGTCAGCTTTAAGCTTTATTGTAGCATATTAACGTTATGACAAAGAAGACCAATTCATCAGACGTAATGATGTTAGACGATAATTGTAATACACGCAATTCATCTGCGCAGCATTGATTTCATGGGATTCAAGGGTGTGATCAGTGTCAGATGTACAGGTACAGGTACTGTAGCTACTTGAACCAGAACCAGTGATGAGTAATTTAACCTACACGTCATTTTATTTGCTACCTTGTTTTGTCTTGATTTTTCCCTCTCTCCTCCTCTATTTCTTCTTTCCTGACCTGTTTTTTTTTTCTTCTCTATTATGTGATTTCATTGATGTTTTGACAGGGGAATTTCTTTGATAAGCTTTTAGTGGCTTCTAACCTCTCCGGCACGTTTCTTCTTTTAATCTTGTAAATTTTATACTGTCTGTTTTTAACATTATGTGCAAATAAACTAATCTAAACTAAAACTAAACATTATTCATCCCGTTATGCGTTGCCACGCATGTTTCCTCCTCCTGCAGCTGCCAAGGTGTTGGCCTTTTCTCTAATGTTGCTTTTCTCCTCCTCATATTTTAGTAGAATTAATCTCTGATCCTCACGAGAAATACTTATATCCTACACAACTGACCTTTAATGCACCTTAGCATTGATTCTACTGGAGGGATAAACACAGTTCTTCCAAAACAAAATTCCCATATTTGGTGTTTTGATGATGGTGGTGGAGTGTGCTGTCTAAAACGTCCAAAATCTCAATTTTAAAAAAAAATCTGACGCAACTGAGCCTGCTCAGCATGTTTATGTTATGCCATAGAGCATGAGTGGATGTGAAATGTTTAACTGTGCCATGCAGTGCACCTTTGTGGAGGCATCTGCATTCATCATGTTTCCACACTCATTTATTCAGTTTTTTGCTTTAATATATCACCCGTCTGTACTTGCAGTATTTCAAACTGTGTGTAAAGGTTGACAATCGTGGAAAAATGTTGTACTGAAAGGTCCAGTGTGTAAAATTTAGGGGGATCTCTTCCTCTCCAAAACAAACGCACCCGTTGATTTAAACATTGCAGATGAGCCACCAGCTCAGTGCCTGCTAATATGTGTTCACCTTTTTTCTTAGAAAACCTCATATTTTCTAACCCAGACGTTCAGGAGGTTTCCCAAATTATCTCCTCCTCTCCAAAACAAATGGACTCGGTGATTTAAACTGGTAAAAACACTGAGTTAGGCAGACGTCGGAGACGGGCCGCTAGCCCAGCACCTGCTAATGCTGTTCACCTTTTTTTACAGACAAAAAATCCAGATGTTCAGGAGGTTTTTACTGGTAGCTGAGTTATTTGACGAGGTCTCTTCCTCTCCAAAACATAACAAAAAAACCCAAAAACAAACAAACAAAAAAAGAAAAACCCGTTTCCCCAACACTGCTTGTTGTGGAGGGGCTTCTAACTACGGTGACCAATGCAAAAACGTAACGAGCCCTGTCTAATGCCAAGGCTTTATTTGTCTGTTCTGGGCTGCTGTGGAAACATGGACCTGCACCATGACGATCTCCACGGACAAGGGCCTGCTCCCACTGTATATAAAAGCATCTCACTCTATGGTAAAGAAAATACAATTGTTCTTTTCAGGTGATCATACACTAGGAAACGTTCTTATTATATTATTTTCCATTTCTGCCAAAACTCTTTTTAAGTCCTACACATTGGACCTTTAAATCACTGCTAAGGCAGTTAGCTACTTCACATTAAAATGATTTAAGTGGTGACCCACGAGTTGGCTTTTATTATGAGCAGTCACTGGAAATGCAGTGTCTTTGTCAATGAGCTTAACACTTACTGCTATCATTCATCATAACAAGACAACATTCATTTTCGGCTAATTTTAAAATCAGATCACGGTTTGCTACTGCCTGGCCTCTTTAATAAAGCAACAACAGTTTCTTTTGCTGCTCAGCAACTGTTACCTTCAGTATTAAATCCCATTTGCTAACACCAGCAGTAATTAAACACAGTTGTTTCCAAATAAACCAGGACTGAAATCTTCGAGATTGCCACTTACAGTAACGTTAGAAGAGTTACGGTAATGAGTTACGGTAATCACCTGCTTCCAGTAGTGATGCTCAGCATTTCTTTTATGCTCTTCGTATGAGTCATTACGCCTGGACACCTGTTTGTAAACATAACAAATGAATAGCAATTTTAACAAGCTACGTCTTCATGAGAGCATCAATTCAGCTGCTGACAGACGGGTTTGACTGATGCGAGTTAGCTCAGTAAGCATTAATGCTAATGTTAATCACTAGCTAACTTTAAATCCATTTAAACGTAGGTTACCATTGATTGTTTAGCTAGAGAATGTTGTCAAGCCTTCACCACAGGCTAGTCACATTTAGTTAAGTTGCGTTATCGTGGTTTGAATAGCTAGTAAACGATAAATGTTTTAAACATAGACTCACAGTTAGCATAACGTTGTATCGGCATTACAGTAGACGGGACGTCAGTACTTCCTTTCAGTGCGGGCAGTACGCTCGCGAGGATTTAAATCTCCCGCTGTGTGACCTTTCAGAACGAGCTAGGCTGCATTCAGGGGCCGTCGGAAAAGTCCAAACTACGCCTGACAGGACCAAAACAACCACTGGAAGGATTTTTGTTCAAGCGATTTTAGAATTTGTTTATTTTATAGCACCTTCAGCATTTATTTCTCTAGCATAGACTCAGTTTATGACCTCTTAAAACTTTGGGTCGCTTCCTTTCTTACACACACACACACACATACACACATACACACACACACACACACACACATTTTTTATTTGTGTTGAGGTGAAGAGATACGGAAACAAGACTTAACTGTTTCTCACATAATCTGATAATAAAACTGTATGTATTTCTAATTAATCTTACTATACAATGACAGAAACTCTGTGTGTCTGTTCCACGTTTTTCTCCTCACTGACTTGGTCAATCCATGTGAAATTTGGCACAGTGGTAGAGGGTCATGGGAGGATGTGAATGAAGCAATATTACATCAATTGGCCAAAGGGGGACGCTATAGCAACCGATTGAAATTGCAAACTTTGAATGGGCATATCTCATGCCCTGTATGTCATAGAGACATGAAACTTTGCACAGAGATGCCTCTCCTCATGAGGAACAAATAACTTCCAGTGATATAGATTTTCCGCCATTTTGAATTTTTTGAAAAACACTTAAAATCGATCTCTTCCTAGGAAGTTTGACCGATCTGCATGAAACTCAGTGAACATAATCTAGGGACCAATATCTAAAGTTCCCCCTTGGCAAAAGTTGGAAAACTTACTAAAACTGAGCTTCTATAAGGCAATGAATATTGTGGAGGGCGTGGCTCATCACATAAAGGTGTATAACATCTCAAGGGTTTCACCGATCACCATGCAACTTTGTAGGCATTTGACCACACATAATCTGAGGGGACCCCTCCATTATTGACCCCATCAAACAAAATGGGGGCGCTAGAGAGCTAATTTCTTATCTAGGACTAACCGCCAAATCGATTTTTACTAAACTTGGTAGATATGTAGAACAGGACGCCTCAAGGTGACTGGAGAAATTTAACTCTAATTGGCAACTGGGTGGCGCTATAACAACAGAAAAATGCTTAAAAATGGCAAAAATGCAACCGATCGCTGTGGCTTTTTTTTTTTTTTTTTTGGTATGACTAAGTCATGGTATGGTATGCTGTACATAATCAAGGAAATTGTCAGTTGTCATCCTGTCAGTCAGTCATTCTACCAGTGCGCCCCACTTTTAAGTCAATACAACATATAAACACTTTGACTATCTGCCTTTCAACGTGCTACCTCAACTACCAATGTACAGTTTTAGCCCACTAACTATCCCACTATTGGCAATGGTACTACTGTACTTTCAATAAAGCAATCATACTATCAAATTCACAAAAACTCTGTCTGAATACATTGCTCTTCCTAATGCGTTCAGTTGACTATTTAATCTGCAATTTCCTATGACCTGTATCCCAAACACACACCATGTGAAACTGTACGTGGGCAACTGTGCACTCAATGCGTATGGACTAGTTAATTAACAATTTTAAGGAATAAATCAGTTTGTCATTATGTTCAATGGATGTATGGCACCTCTGCTGGTGCTTAGCAGTACAGCAGGGGTGTCCTGACTTTTTTGAATGGGGACCAGATTAGATTAAAAAGAAAAATAGATGTTAAAATATCAGGGGGCCAGCTGTTTCTCACATCATGTGAATTATTAAAAAAAAAAAAAAAAAAAACATACCGATGGAGATAACCCAACTGTTTCATCTGTTGGTGCAAAAGTATTAATATTTCCATCACTCCTAAAAGCAGTGGCCCTCACTGTTGACTTTATGCTGCATTGTTGTGGCCACATCTGTTATCTACAGGACATTTCTGCTGGTAACTGTTCTACAGTTTGCCTGTTTGCTGTCTGTTTATGGAACTGCATTAGTTCCACCTACGTAGTACTACTTGATTCATGTCTACAACCTGTATGATAGTCCTGCCATCATGAGGTGGACAGAAAAAGTGCAAGGTGATCTTGCTTGATTAACCAATATTGTGTGGGCAACACAAAGTATATTTTAAACAACAAGCCGAGGGCTGTTTAAAATCGGTCCATGGGCAACCGTTGGTCTCTGAGCTGGACTATGGATATCCCAGCAGCAGAGGAACAAATCCCCTTTAAAGCTTTTAGTTTGTGAAATTCCCGTACCCGACATAAAACAAAGCACAACCACATTTTTCATAACTTAAATACATCAAGTTGTTGAAATAGATGGTTGTATGAAAACATATTCCTGCAAAATTAGTTTGTAAATTGGTTGATGTTTGGATCGTCCCACAAACCAAATATAGTGACAATTAATCAATTGATCAATCAATTAAGCAAGCAATCAATTTTATTTAAAGTGCAAAAGGGACAGTGTCAGCCTTATCACATCTGTCTCTGGAAGTAATTATCAGCATGTCACCAGCTTGGACGTAATGACAGTTATTTTTAGCCCACGTACAAAAACACATAAAGTTTCATCAATACCTTTTTCCATCTTTTAAATTTATACACGTTAATACAAGATATATACAGTATAGACAGAAATATAAATATAAATACACTATAGATAAGATATATACAGTATAGACAGAAATATAAATATAAATACACTATAGATAAGATATATACAGTATAGACAGAAGTATAAATATGTATAGGTATGTGAAAGCATATATAGAAGAGGTAAGTGTATATAAAGTAGTGTGACAGTATTAAGTAAGTATGTATGAGTCAGCAGCGAGTGAGTGGTGTTACTTAATTGGAATTCCATTAAATTTTTAATCAAAATGAAAAAAGTAATGGTACTACACCATTGTGAGTGATCAGGTCAATAAGCAAATAATAAGAAAAAAGCAATTTGAATCAAATACTAATACTAATAAAATCAGTACTGCCAAGAAAAATAATAGCACACAATACAGTTCCACACTCCAGCTAAGTCTCTCCACAAAGTTCTTGACAGGCCGAGCATGGTCGGGAGGCAGGTGAGTGAGCTGTGACGTTTTCCCAAACACAACACAACAATTCAAGATCAGTTTCCCCATCTTTCACTACTGTTGTTTTTCCACCATGGATTATCCAATACATCTGCTGGAAGATAGTTTTGACCCATAAACTCAGTCAGATTTAAAAAAATAAATAAAAAAAAAATAAAACATATGCTTCAAGCACCTCCATTCTCTCCATACTCCATATATTTGTTTTAATCATAATTTTAATTTTAGTTCATGTCAGTCTGACCAAGCATTTATTTTATAGTAAAGTAAAGGGTTGACAGTGAATGCGGACCTGTACATGAATAATCAATTGCATCTTATATTGAGCTGAAAGAAACTTTCTCTCTTCCTGAAGCCAACTTTTTCATAATTTACAAGTCAAGTCAAATATTTTGTTTAAAAAAAAATTGAAGACCCACTGAAGCAACACTCTTTTTATGTTTTGAAGAAACAACATCCTGGTTCTAAACATATTGTCTCAAAATTTGTGTCATTGTTTCTAATATGACTCTTGTTTAATCAAACCATATCAAATCTTCTGGGAGGCAGATCTTGTTGTAGAGTTGACTGAGGAGGTGTGAAGGGAGGAAGAAGATCCATTTAAGTTCAGTTAATGCCAGACTGCAGCGGATTCAGTTCAAAGTCATGCATAGATTACATTATTCCAAAGAAAAGATTAACAAAATGTATCCTAATGTATCTGATATCTGTGACAGATCTAACTATGCAAAAGATACTCTGGGTCATACCTTTTGGTTTTGACCTGACTGTCCTTTTTGCAGGAGATCTTCTCTTGTTATTGTAAAATTTCTGATATTCAGATTGAACTTGACCCATTATTTGCCACATACTGTACAGAAAACCCTGATGGTTGGCATGTTAATAGCAAAGAGGATCATTCTTAAGGAATGTAAGGTTACCAGCACTCCTTGTTTCTCCAGATGGCTTAGGCAACTAGTCTCGGGGATACATCTATAGAGACTTCAAAACAATACACTGTGTTTGCAGGATAATTTTCAGGGTACCTGGGGCCCAATAATTAGACACTTTAATTTACCATCGATTAGCTAAAGTCCCTACTGTGGGACACGTTTTGTTATTCTTCTCCATTTTCTTGTGTTGTTAATGTAATAGGCAAAAAAGTTTATCTCTGTATTGTATGGCTTTTTGTGGGTTGTGTATGTATACAATGAAACAAAGACAAATTAAATTAAATTGTTTATGGACTAATTAGAATTCTTAAATTGAAAAGTTTTGGTGACTGTTCAAAATGTCCAGTTCACCTGAACGGCATGTTTTCAGAGTGTGGGAGGAAACCGGAGTACCCGGAGAAAACCCACGCAGACACGGGGAGAACATGCAAACTCCACAGAGACAGGAAGAGGGCCAGGAGCTCCTGCTGTGTGGCCACCGTGTTGCCCTTGGAGGACAAGTGAAGCTCTGTGAGGGGAAGAACCCCTCACAGAGCTTCACTTGTCATGTCACCGTCATCCATGGCGGTGCAGCAGGAGGTGAAGGTCTTCCTCATCCAGGAGAAGAAGCGCTGGGCACAGTTCTTCTTCTTCTTCTTCTTCTTCTTCTTCTTCTTCTTCTTCTTCTTCTGCTGGGTACCGGTGTCGTCTGAAAATCAAAGGACACTGAACACCTCATCCGTCCTTCAAATGAACAATAACTTAGATAGAAAGAGAAGTGACTTTTTCTTACCACATGAGGTAGAGTCCTGACATGTCCAGGTGTCACTGTCAGCTACTTCCACTGAGGAACTCTCAGTCTCAGCCTGCAATCTAAACACACACACACACACACACACACACACACACAGTTAGTTTATTCCTCCTGTTATTGTCATGACATCTTATAGGAATCATCTAAGCTTCAGTCGTGTCCAAAGTCATCTCACCTGACTGCACTCTCCTCGTCCTCCATCAGCAGTGTGTTCTCAGGTGCAGCAGGCTGAACCAGGATCACACCTGATGGAAGGACAGTGAGAGATGCTGGACTGTGGTGCTCCTGGTGGATGCTGACGGTAGCATCCTTTTCCAGAGCAGTCTCTGCACTCTCCTCGTCTTCCATCGTTATTGTGTTCTCTGGTGCAGCAGGCTGAACCAGGATCACACCTGATGGAAGGACAGTAAGAGATGCTGGACTGTCGTGTTCTTGGTGGATGCTGGTCGTGTCGTCTCTGTCTGGAGCAGTAATGGCAGAAGGCTCCTCACTTACAGAAAAAACACACAGAGTGAGTGATTTTAAAAGGAAGGCTCTCTTACATTTGGCAGATGAGTTTTAGGAGCCAAGGATATAACCTCGCTCACTTTCGTTTCCCCACTGGGTTGGAAACAGGAAACATGAGTTACCACAACAATAAGCAAATATGCAACAATCACTAATCAAACTGGGAAAAAAAATAAAAAAGCATGACCAAAAAGACTCACATCAGGACACCACACACACACACACACACACACACACACACACACACACACACACTTACCAGGAGCTCTGGTGGCCTTTGTCAATGAAAGGATGAGAGAGGACTTCACTGGGAGTGATCCTCTCAGCCTGATCCATTTCAAGCATGGCCTCCAAGAGATCGATGCACTGCCCTCGCTCCACAGCCTCGTTTTTGTTATTCTCCTCCAGACGCAGCTAGTTTAGGAAATAATAACAATTTCAGAAACAATGGTCAAATTGTCCGTCAGTCAAGTTGTCAAGATTCATATAAAGACGCTCAATGAAAGCTCAGTTACACTTACCTGTCTCAGATCATCCAGAGAGGAATAGGGGCTGGGACTGTAGGGCCTCTGTGAGTTTTCTCCCAAGTACTCATGAAGTGTCTGAAAGAAGGTCCAGTGTGTTTATATGAATGTTCCTCGTAATGGGTAACTTCAGTATTTTTGAGCCTGGACCCTATTTCCCAGGTTATTGTGTCTAAATGACAAATGGGAACAACAATGTTTGGAAATGGTCCTGTGTTGATCGAGACCACTGCAGACAGCAGCCACGAAGAGGGCTACATTCTAACCACTCAGGGCATAATCTACTTACATCCACTGAAAGTGCTTTTTGTGTCAGAGTAAGATTCTTTTTGTTTAACCAGAAACAGCCTCGAACTCACTATCGTCAAACCCACCACTCTATTTACTGTAAATAAACTATAACTTATCATCCAAAAACTCACTTCATTCAAGTCAACAGAAACAAAATTAAACTTACAAAATCCACCTTTGTTCGTTTTTTCACTGTTCCAACAATCACCAACTGTGGTTTGGCTGAAATAAAACCTTAATTCACCCAGTTAGATATAAAAATAAGCTTGCTCTAAGAACGCTTAAATTAGTACTGATTCTTTAAATGGAGTTTGGTGGGTTTTGTGTTAGCAATTTCAGGCTGTTTCTGATTTTATAAAACAGATCTTACTCTATACCAGAAAGGTCAATCAATCAATCAATCAATTTTATTTATAAAGCCCAATATCACAAATCACAGTTTGCCTCACAGGGCTTTACAGCATACGACATCCCTCTGTCCTTAAAGGTCCATCTTTGTTGGGTCCTTTCCATAATGTTGTCAGATTCTTCTAATAACAACCTGAGCCTGTCAGTGGCAAAAACAAGCAAAACTGATGGTGCACAAATGCCCTGAGAAGTTAAATTGCAGTCGGCTACACCACCGCCCGCTGCAGCTGTCTCGCTCGATACTGGACCAGTTTTAAGAACTGTAGTCCCATTAATCAGTCAGACACAAAAACATGGAGAAATAGGGTCCAGGTTGAAAAATACCAAAGTTACCCTTCAATAAATCCAACTGATTTACTGTTAAAATGTGAACATGTTATCTTCATTAGAGGTGAAATATCTTTATTGTGATACCTTGAGCCTCCAGCTGTTGGACTCAGTCCTGGTGAAATAGTCTTCTGTCTTTAGTCCATCATCAAGAAGATGGTCCGGCGGCTGACCGAGGATTTCAACATTGTAATGCATCTGGGGGGAAAAAACACAGCAGTACATCAACACATGCTACAGGATCGCTTCTTCTCTCTTCTTGTTGAGATGGTTTTTTTTACACCACGACACATTTTGGGCGGGCCCAAGTCTTCAAAGGCCTGTCTGAGGGTTAAGACTTGGTTTTAAGGTTCAAGTAACAACTAGGTTTGGGTCAGAATCAGGGTAAGAAGGGGCTAGGAGAGGCATTGTATCAAAGAGGTTCCTCACAAAGACACATGTACAAGATTGTGTGTGTGTGTGTGTGTGTGTGTGTGTGTGTGTGGTCTGACATTAGCTGCCAGCTAAACTAGCCGGTGAAAAGAAGTGAGGCTGGTCCCTTAGGATGAGAACATGCAAAAGTACTCGATCTATAGTGTCCAAGGGATGATGATGTTTTTCTGTAGGCCCACGTGGAAGTTAGCATCACACTGGTTCCTTGTCAAAAAGCCAATGGGATTTTTCTATTGGATTCTGGATTATTGCCGAAAATTAGCTCTGTGGCAAACATGTTTATGATACTTACAGGTTTTGTTCAGCTAGATAATCTTCACAAATAAACACCACTTCCATGATTATTGAAGCCTAAATGCAATCGCCAGAAGTGAAAAGCTAATGTTAGGTTATAAACAAACTACACTACCGTCGCATGAGCCAACGTCACTACCATAACAAGACTGTAAAGTCATGTTCAGCACAGCTTGGCATGATGACGTTCTGTAGTCTAATTTAGCCACTTGATGGTAACCGCCTTTTTTAAAATTCAAGGAAGCTTCAAAGTTCAGGAGTTGGGTATTTACTGACGTATTTAATATTGGAGAACAAAATGTGAAAGTCTCGTCGGCTTGTGTTAAACAAAGACCTGATTTCAGGCATCTAAACAAAAACCCATTGACTATGAGACAAGGGAACCAGGAGTGGTAAAATGTTAACTCATCCCTGGGGGACTCTATTAGAAAGACAGTGGACAGCAAGCAGAGTCCAGCTGTAGTAAATGACTTACTGCTTCATATGCATTTTCTCCAAACAGCAGGTAATCGCCGATGATCATGGTGGCCATCGCACAGCCCAATGACCACATGTCGATGGCCTCAGAAAATGGAAGGTCCAAAATCATTTCTGGAGAGCTGGGTGTGGAAGAAAAGTATCACACAGAATGAGGAACACTGTCATATTTCAAGGATTCAATTAGCACACGGAAGGAACTACAAAGTCCCTCCAGTATGATAATAACAATCAGTGTTTCTATAGATTTTACCTGTTGATGGTCAACAGATCCATGCCCTGCTTGGCTTCAGATGTTGGCAAGGCCAAGCCAAAGTCAATTAGCTTGACCTTGAAGGGTTGTATCCTGTGATTCACCATCATGATGTTGTCCAGTTTTAAATCATTGTGAATCACTCCAAATCTCTTCAGCGCCTTGAGAGCCTCGGCCAGCTGCAAGTACAAGATCAGTAATACAGCTCAGAGAAAGTACCACAGCTTTGCCTGGGAGATACTTTTGCAAAATGACAGGAGTTGCCAATATCTCACTTAGGGGGTCCGGCAAGGCCCCAGGAACAGCGCCGGGCTTTGAAGCCAATTTTACATAAAGGCTATAATAGAATCAGAATGTCTGGGTCTGTCATCTGATGCCAGTGGGCCATATTTTTTATCCCCATTTAAGTCAGCAGAGCGCTAAACCGTAAATTAGTAGCTCAGCCGCAGTAAGTCTCTCGTTTAGCCCCACAATGCAGGAGATCTGGGTAATTTCATACCGCAGAAATCAGGCTTTTTTGGCTTCATGTACCAATAAACAACCCCCAATGCTGTATTCAGTTCTCTATATATATATCAGTGGGGTCCAGGAGATTCTACCCTGGTACTTTTTAAATGAACAAGTTTACTTTGATATCTTCATGCTCTCTAGCAGTTTATTTAGACTTTGACTCACTTTATTCGTCCAGTGGGAAATTCATTTCCACTAACTGTACATTTACAGAGATCAATCACAAATATCACAGACACAGACATATTACAGACATCACAAAACATCACATGTTCATTCACAGAGGTGGACACTTTGAGTCAACAGGATCTCTTTTAGAATAAAAGTACAAAAGAAAATAATAGATAATCATTATCTATTATTTTCTTTTGTATTTTTATTCTAAATAAATTTCCAGAGAGCATGAATACATCAAAATAAACTTGTTAATTAAAAAATCCTAGTGTGAATTATTTTATTTTCATTGTGAATTAGAAAATGGTTGTGGGTCATCCAGCACCCTAGATTTGGCCCACAGGCTGTAAGTTGAGTATCATTGTACTACAGTTTAAGGTGTTCAATGCTGTGCTCTTTATCGAATTGCGCTCTGTTCTGACCTGTTTGATGATGGTGCTGATGTCACTCAGTTGCATAGGGGCACAGTCGGTCTTTAGAATGTAGTCCATTATGCTAATGTCACACATCTCAAACACCCGGGCTTTTCCACACCTCGTGTTGAACCAGCCAAGGAACTTGATGATATTGTGCTGGTCAGCTTTGAGGCGCATTAACTCCTGCATCATGGAAATCTGGAAACACATGAGGAGTGTCACACTGATGGTTAATATGTTCACATGTATGAAAGTCAGAGAAAACTATGTTGAAGATTTATGGGGCACTTTTTGAAGGCAGAGCTTCATATTGTGTTCAAACTCATGACAGATAGTTGCATTATTCTACATATAATCACTAAAGCTGTACCAGTGGTGGAAGACGTACTGGGATCTTTCAATTAAAGGAATACTTTACCCACAGATTGACAATTCGTTTATCAGTTAGTCATGCCGTGTTACCTTGAATTTGTGAAGCAAGCTTTGTTTTTCTCACATGCCTTCATGGAAAACTGTATTGATTTATTGATTGATTGGGGACCACGTTTAACAACAGTAACCTGAAACCTTCCTGTTAAATACTGATATGACAGTGAAACGTATCTATGCGATCTTCAAAGCCAGAGTCCAATACTAAAGGCTTTTTTGGGCTAAAATGCTAAAAGTAGCAATACCACAGAGTTAAAATACCTGCTTAAGTGTTCACATCATAATATACTTGTAGTACCTAAAGTAAAAGTAGGGTCTTTGCAGAATATCATATATCATATTACTGTATTTTAGTACTGATGCATTCATTTGTTGATCACGTTATTGTGGCAGCTGCTAAAGGTGCAACTAATGTTAATGGCTTTACATACTGTTGGGTAATTGAGGTAAGGGATAATGCCCATTAGAAGTTTTTTATTTCATTTCATATATTCATTTGACTCAAGACCATATCCCATAGTATGGAGCACAAACATTACATACAATAGGTAATAACAGAGCAATGGCCAACATGGAAACATGAACTCTTTGACATGCAGTTGAGGATGGTTCATGCCTCCACCTCCATCAGCAGCTGACCCTATTAATGTATTATTTCATAGCACTAACTTAAGGGGAATGCTTTTTGCACTTTACTAAATAAAACTCACTAAATACTAAAAGTAGTAAAAGTTTATATATTATATGCAATCACTCTTTTACAGCTGTGAACATCAGAATCAACAAACTGTCTCACCTCCTTGCCGTCATCATTTGCGTACAAGGGGATCTTTACAGCCACGGGTTGGTTGATGTCTTTCTTCCAGCATTTCACCACCTTTCCATAGCTGCCCGCTCCCAGAACCTTTATAGACCTGTATTGGCTCGGGAGTTTGATGGCGTTTAGGCCAAAGAATGATGGTGGATTGTAAATGGGGTCAGTCATTTTGTTGTCTTGAAAAGCTGAAAAGAAAAGAGAAAATTATATTAATTCCCTTAAAAGGATCCTAACAGTGTACACATCTTATTTCTTCTTCCATCTGCTGGTTTCCATTCTGTCATGGATTACACAGAAGATATAAAATACTGCTTTGGATCTTCATGTCTTTAACTCGTGTTTCATACTTCACTCCTGACCAAACCTTATCAATTTCCAGCAGCTTTTGGAGAGGACCTAGTTTCATGTAATCAAATTACAAAATAATCTGATCTGAAACCAGTGTTGGGAATATTATTTTTAAACGTAACAGGTTACAGATCACTAGTTACCCTGGTAAAAATCAGTAATGTAACAATTTGAATTACTTCATCAATGTCTAACAAATGTTTTGCAATAAAGCTGGAAATGTCCATAATATGTTGTGTCAAAAAGAAGTCATTTCTGCATGAAGAAAACATGCAAAGCAACAGACTGAATGTTTTTATCCTTGACTTTTTACAGAAAACACTGTATTTGGATATAACCCCTTAACAGTTTGATTAATAACTGTAAAATGTACTTAGATATCTTTCTCAATAACTGTAACTCATTATAATTACATATATTATTGTCATTTAATCACATGTAATGAACAGAGACAGAAACGCTGACTTACTTGTATCACAGTTTTGTATACGGTCCAGTTGTTAGGATCGCTCTGTCGTAATCTGTTGATAAGTCGAGGGTTGTAGTCTCCCCAACTGCTGTAGTTGAAGTGAGAAAATTCCACCCAGAGGGTCTATTTAGCTATTTCTAGAGTGAGATTCTAGAGTGAATTGTGATGTCACAAAGGCCGTAGATTTTCATTCCCATTCAGTTCTTAATTTTAAATGTAAACACAATGCACTGACACTACTCTGAGATCCATTCAGCACTTGTTGTTGATGGTCAGTACACCATGTAGAGATACTGTAGTGTGTACTGAAGTTTCTCAGCTGATCAAGTGTCAGGATATGAATTGTTTGTTTGAACAAACTCAGTATCCATCCATTAAACTGTATGTTTGGATTCACCATCAGTCTCTGAGACACTGAGGCCTGCAGACTGTATGAAGTGAAGCATCATAGTAAAGCATACACATACACACACTGGAGGAGTGTGTTGTGTATCTGTGTGCATTAAGGACATTAAATGCACCAAACAAAGTTTATATCAGATGAACAGAGCCCCTCCACCCCAGGGGCCCCATTGGAATTGCACTGCCTGCACTGTCTATATTTACGCCCCTGTATAGGATGCTTTAAACCAGGGGTGTCAAACTCATTTCAGTTTACAGGTCACATTCAGTCAGTCTACTGCTTACAGTCATTACATGTGGATATTTCCATACATTTCCAATATGTGTGACCAATGTGTTCTGGTCGGGGTGGAAAAGCTTCTGAAGCAGCATTTTACATGAAGAAAGCTACTCAGTGTTTAACTTGCTCCTGAAACCTGCCACCTCTTAGCCTTCACAAGTGCATCACTATTAGGTGTCCAAGTGGGCCGGATGGACCCTTTGCTGGGCTGGCTCCAGCCCCTTGGCCGTATGTTTGACACCCCTGCTATAAACAGTTGATTTGTAGATTCACGACAACCAGCTTTATGTACAACTCCCTTGTTTTATTATAATCATCATTATTATTATTATTATTCAATGAATACTTTTGATTTTGGTTACATACATGTTGAGAAACACACAAACTTTCTCACAGTTTGTTTCAAATGTGTTTTACTGAGGCATGTCAACAAATAGCGTCATATATAGTCAAGTAATGTGTCAATGTATCCAAATACACATATATGCAGCTGTCGTGTAGTATTCTCCCTTTCAATCTTTTCTGAAAATATATTGTACAGTAATGAGAAAACATATATACATATACATACATACGCACAGCATATCAAATTTTCTCACAGTCTATAACCCAAAAAAAAGGAATAGGCTGAATCCCAAAGCTTTTATTTGCCTATCAAACAAAGGATAACTCAGGATATCAACAGTATCAAAGAAAGGAAATAAATAAATTAATAACTGAAAACATTATACTCTGTGATCCTCAGTTATTTTACATTTTAATCATTTTACATTTGAAGGCTTTTTGAAACAGGGAGTAACACAATTTCAACTCTGCACTGAGTCCATTCCCTAGATGACTCCCAAAAGTTAAACACATCTGTATTTTACGTTAGTTTTCACTTTACATGTTTCATAAATAAACAGCCCTCTTCCATTATAATTTAATTATATTTTCTAATTATATATTTTTTAAATATAATAATAATAATAATAATAATAATAATGATAATAATAATAATAAGATAAGATAAGATAAACTTTATTAATACTACACTTGGTAAATTCCCATGTCACAGCAGCTCAAGGCACAGGCAGAAAAAGGGGGGTGACAATGTATACTTACATAGAAAAAATAAAGATTAAAAAATAGAATATATATATATATATATATATATATATATATATATATATATATGTGTGTGTGTGTGTGTGTGTGTGTGTGTGTGTGTGTGTGTGTGTGTGTGTGGTGTGTGTGTGTGTACATATCTGTCTAATAAATAAAAATATTAAAATATATTTATAAAAAAGGCACTAAAGGGAAATAACTGTACACACAAGACTATAATGATAATAATAAGAAGAATAATTTATTATCATTATTATTTATAATAATAATTTATTATTGTAATAATAATTATTATTAGTTGTTGTATTTCTATATTTTTAGTATTCGCCAGAATTTTAATTTTAATTTTACTTAGTTTTATAGGCAGACATCCTGAAATATAAACACTGCCAGTGTTTTATTCTGAAAACCTCACCCGGAAGTGTCCATGCTAAATGAAAGCAGGTAGCTATGAGCTACGCACTGAGTGTCAGTCCGTGTCTGAAGGTGTGTTAAAGACATATCTGCTGTAACTGTCGGTGTGTTTCTTATCGGACCTGTGCGGCGGACCTGACCTGACGCTGATTAAACCACACCGAGGAGTCTGGTCAGGCCGAAGCCGAGCGTTTGGCTGGTGAGTGAACTTTTTGTTATGTGCAGCTGCTCAGTCTGAGATTGTAAACATGACCCTATAATATTAAACAGGTGTAAATAGATTATCAGATCCGCCTCTGTAACGCTGACATCGATATTTCAGCTCTGACTGTGAGCGCTATCACGATTTAACTTCATCCCAGTGACAGGTGCTAGCTAGCTAAACACCTTGGTTGTTTCCTGTGTGACTGACGTTAGCTAATTTCATGCCATCTTTGAGACATTGAATATGTTGTTTAACTCTTTACACTAAAGTTATGATCCATTAAAAAAAAGTTAGCTGTGTGTATAGTTAAAGTGTTGTGATTGTGGGGGACTTATCTGTACAGTTTGGATGCAGCATTGATCAGTATCAAACATGTAACTTATCATCAGCCAGAGGATAGTTTTCACTTATCAGATGTGTTATGCTATCAATCAACTCAACTTTATTTATATAGACACCTTTCATACGAACATGCAGCCCAAAGTGCTCCACTTAGAAAAACTGGAATGACTCAGACACAAGACAATAGAATCTTAAAAAAGCAAACCAACCATAACAGAGCAAACTAACAAAAAAGATCATCAAAACTCCATATATTAAAAAGAGAGTAAGTAAATAAATACATAAAGCAGAATAAAAATGAATAGGAGAGATACAAGACGGTAAAAACCAATGGTTAAAACTTAAAAATCAAGACTGTAATGTTACTTCACATTAAAGTAGGTAACGAATTCCACATTTTAGGGGTGTAGAAAAAGAAAGCGCTCTCACCAGCACTTTAATGGGACTCATGAGGAACATTTAAAAGTAAAGCAGTGGAAGACCTTAGTGATCTTATCGACCTTGTGCTTATAAAAGACAACTTTGAACATTGACCCAAAAATCCTGATATGGTAGACTGTTCTGTGACATGTGAAGGGGAGCAAGACTTAATTAACTCCAAATAAACACAATGTCAGCCTTACAGACATTTAACAATTTAATAAAACAGCTGTGGATTGTCTGTTTGTGATACCAGTGCAGAATAGGGAAGTACGATATTGGATTTTTGCCGATATCTGGTGCCGATATATAACCACTTATTTGGCCAATAACCTGATACTGATATATCCACTTCTTTACCCACCTAGTTTTATTGATCACCAGGTCTCTCCCGTAGTGGAATTAACATTATATTATACATGAATACTCTTACCGTGAGACATGAAATACAGTACTTTGAAATGTATGTAATATTCATCCATTGTGCAAAGTAAGAAGAAGCATGTTGGCCGATTCTGATAGTTAATTTTAAAGCCAATATTGGCCCGATACCGATGACGTGCTGATATTATCGTGCATCCCTAATGCAGAATCCACAAAATAGATGCTTGAGTGTTGGTATACCTAAAGTTGAGAACAGCCTGTTTTTTTCTGCAGTACCCCTTTTTCATTTACCAGAAGAAGCTAAACAAATATTTAATGTTGTTTGCTGTACAAGAACTTTGCCTAAATGTAATGCAGCCTATTGTCAAGATTGAAGCAAGATTGAATGATTAAAGAATAAATAAAAAGTACCACAAATGTGGCCAGACATTTGTACAGACTGACTCCACTGTGTATTATATCCAGCTTTATTGTTCCATTTTGTTTGATCAATAAACAGCATAGTACACAAGACAGGATGTTTCCAACTTGTTCGAATTATTCTAGTTTTCCTTATAATTAAATACAATGTTTGTCAGATGATTATCCAACCAGTCAAATAATATTTTATCATTCTTCTTTCCTGTTGGACTAAAAATATAAAGGTATTTGTCCTACAGTGTGTCCTGTCAAAGTCACTGATGTGTATCTAATTCAAGTCTGTTCTGATCTTCCAGGGTTCGACTATGGCTCTGTCATTCCTTCTGGTCTTGGCTGCAACTGTGATTCTTATCCGACCAGAGACACCTGTAACTAAGGTAGGGACTAGATGTTCCTCAGCCCGAGAGCCGACGTGAACTTTTGTTGAGGTCGCACTGATTTGTTAATCTGTGAATGCTGTTCTGTCTGCAGGCTTTACATCAGAACTCACTTGAGTGCTGTGGAGAGAAACAGAGAGTGAATATTTCATGTTCAAATGACACCCACTGTGAGCCAGGTAAGGTGGATGGTCTTTTTTACATGTATACACAATGTCACCAAGAGTTTTGACCTTGTAAGATCATTGTTATTTCATTATTGTCAGTTAGAAATTGACGCTCTGGTCATTAATCAGTCTGTCTCATATAATTACTTAAACATACGCAATGCAGGAGTTTCCTAAACAATGTGTAGACTCATACAGATGTTATCTCTCTCAATCATCACTTAGACCCACTAGAAGTTTGCAGTGGTGTATCTCTCTGCAGAGACTCTGCCCTCTGCCTGTATTTTCTTCCTTTATTCTGTGTTCAGGAGGTTTATGGGCGTGCACCCCCCACAGAGCTCAGGTGAGGTCAACCCTGTATAAAAAGGTAGTGATCAGGTTCCACACCGTAAGCAGCATGTATCCAAGAGACAACCACAAATACAGCACATTGAATTGCTAAACAAGAATCTGGGGTTGGCTTTTACTTTCACTTTCGCTGGAGAGTGCATTTACAAACAGGAAGTGACAAACCTGCATAGTAAACCTTTCAGAGCTCATTAAAAGACATAATGACAGTGAGGAGATATGCTGCAGTTTGGAGGTAGTTGTCCACTAATTGGAAGATCGGTAGACTCACAAGTCAGTCTTTAGACCCTTTGCTTAACTAAAGACTGATGTCTTTCTCCCTGATTTTGTGTTTAGATGGGCGGATACAATTTCAGAGTTTAAAAAAACTCCATACGTTGCAGAACCAATAGTAAATCCGCAGGTCGGTCCTTTGGTGGCTCACTGAACTCTTGTGCTCGTAAACATAGTCTGACTGCGTTAAAAGTTTAAAACAAAGTCGTTGTAAGCACACGTTTGATAAAACGGAGTTAAATTTCTCGGCATCCATTTTCAAGCTCTCTGTGTGTTTGTTTCCTTGCGGATGAGAAAAGGGGGAGCGCACATTTCCGGGAGGTCGTGTCCTTTTCAGAAATGCAAGAGGCATTGCTTTGTTGCTGGCCGTTTTCTCCGGTGTGTTAAACACACTTTAGAAAGGAGTGTCCCCAGACTATCAGAAGGCGGAGATCTCTGATTGTCTGGTGGCGAGACTAGAAGATCGGCAGTTCGATCCCCGGCTCCTACAGCCAGCATGTTGAAGCATCCTTGGGCAAGATACTGAGCCCCAAATTGCTCCTGACGACTGTCCCATCAGTGTGTGAGTGCGAGTGAATGCTAACTGAGTAGCAGGTGGCACCTTGTACGGTAGCCTAGGCCCACCAATGTGCGAATGGGTGAATGGCACATGTCGTATTAAAGCACTCTGAGTGGTCAAAGACTTGAAAAGTGCTATAGAAGTTAAGTCCAAGATTATGTCGGTGGATTTTTGACCGAAAAAAAAGGAGACAGTTTGCCACTGCAGCTATAAAGACACAGTGAAAGGACTGAAACTTTAACAACAGCATGTACAAATCCCTGTGCTTATGTGTTATGCTAATCCATGGCAATGTGTGAAAAAGGAAAACAACTTTTTGTCATTGTCCATTTAAAAACTTGCACACTTTTAAAACTGGAATAGTTCAGCAAAATGTTTCTCTTTTGGTGCATACCAAGAAACATGCTATAAATACAGTGTATAAAGCAATTAATGTAGGTAAATATGAATGGCATATCATTCAGTTTTATCTTTGTCTGTTAAAGTACAGGGTGAAATAGATGATTTGTGAGTACAAGGGTATCAAAGGGTTAAAAAAGTGAAATATGTTCTTGTTTTGGCTTCTTCAGGATGCTTCCTACGTGTCCTTGAGAACAGCAACACTGTTTGCATATTCTGTGACTCAGCAGCTGTGGATCTGGAGAACATAACAATCTGCACCTACAGTAAGGACTGGGAACTGTCTGTTGTAAGCAGAAATCTGAATGCTACACTGAATCGTGTCTTTTTTCAATTTGCCCTTTTTGTGTGCACGCTAGACTACACAGTGGAGAGGAAAAATCACACAACCGTAACTACTGTCATTCCTAAAATTGGTAAGATATCAAATTCACAGTCAGCTGATTTACTTATTTCCTCATGTTTATTTCTCAGCATTTTCTGTAGCTGTGTATACAAGTCTGAATCATTACAAAAGTCAAAGTGAATCAAAGAACCAACCTTAAGGGGTAATATAGTAAAATTAGTTTAAAAATGTAAAGCTGGGGTAGGTAGTTTCATTTTGGCAAAAATCACATCATAAACTTTAAGCAGGTTCTCTCCGGGCACTCCGGCTTCCTCCCACAGTCCAAAGACATGCAGATTGGGGACTAGGTTAATTGATAACTCTAAATTGTCCGTAGGTGTGAATGTGAGCGTGAATGGTTGTCTGTCTCTATGTGTCAGCCCTGCGATAGTCTGGCGACCTATCCAGGGTGTACCCTGCCTCTCGCCCAATGTCAGCTGGGATAGGCTCCAGCCCCCCCGCGACCCTCAAGAGGATGAAGCGGTTAGAAGATGAATGAATGAATGAATGAACTTTAAGCATATTGTAATTCAAGTGGACTGAGAGAAAACTGCACTTCTCCTGCACCTCCTCTTGGCTCTGCTTATCGAAAATCTAGACCGTAACGGGAGTCTTTGACCAATCACAGATGATTTCGGAAAGAGAGCGTTCCTGTTAGCTGTTCTACAAATGCAGATGTGTGTGCATGTCTCTTCAGTGAAAGCCTGATTCAATGGCAAAGAGTCCTGCAGAGAAAGTTAGTATCACAGTGTAGCCTTTTTCACTGCAACACAGACACAGGTCAGTTCTCTCAAACAGGCATCTATTTGGGCATTACTGTCTCTCTGAAGCATCCCCGCCTCACTCTGCGCTTCTACAGACCACCTCACCGGGAGGAGAGTGTGAAGCAGTTCCAGAGATGCACCCCCAGTCAGCGGCTGCAGCAAACCAAATTCAGCCAGGACAAACCCCAGCTCCTGGAGACTGGACAGACCCGACTCTTTGCCAGATCAGCAAACTTTCTGTTGCTGCCATTACACAGATTAGATCCGGCACTGCTGCTGGCCACCAGCTTGCTGTGACACCCAGTGCTGGGTGGGTTTGTGCTGGTCGAATTTAAGTTGCTACAGCTGCCGACTGAAGGTCCATCTTCTGAGCTGCTGCGGGCTCACACAGCAGCATGGAGCGAGACGGAGGGGCTGTGGGGCTAGTCGTCTAATTCTTGTCTCATTTGTGTTCTGATAAACAGAGAAAGAGAGTGGGGCAAGAGGAAGCTAAGTGGTTGAGGTTTGGGCAACTCTACAATGAAAGAAGATGAAATAAATGCATGTATTGGAAACTGTGGGTTATTGTATATAGCATATGCATATCCCTGTGGTCATCTGGTGGGAGGGGCTTAGGACAGAGAGAGAGAGAGAGAGAGAGAGAGGAGCTGCAGGAGGAGGGTGTGTGTTCAAATCCTGCCTTTTCCAGATCTCTGCCACCCCCAGCTTTATGTTAGCTAATAGAATAGTACACTTTTCTCCAAGTAACAAGCTGTGTATGACAATAGAGTAACAGTCTGCAGCGGCCGGTAAGATATTCACCACGTGTCTTATCAGCTGTTTCCTGTTCTGTGCTTATGGTCCTGAGCAGGAGGGCCAGGTGTGGCAGCCTCTCTTCTTTTGGGAACACTGTTGATCAGCCTGTTCCTGATCCTCTCTGTCGCCTCCTTTTTCTACCTCAAACGCTCCAACCGACTCCCGAGCATCTTCTACCGCCGCAACAAGGGTGAGTGCTGCACAGCTCTGATACAAATTACCCACCACATCCATTAAAATGAATATGATAAAGCATGAAAGTGCTTAGAGAACATTGAAAACAGTTTAATTTCTATGCTTTCAGTCAGTTAAACTCAAATGCAAAATGTTTTGTGTACTTTACAGCCTTCATATTCCAACCAAGTGAGACAGTAAGTCCATTTTGTTGTTTTTGGTCACTTATCACACACTGAAGTGTTTTTGGAGCCTTGTGACTGTTGTTGTCCAGACATTTGTAAATGTGTGTCAAAGGGAAGGTGATAATTTCAGTTTCTTTCTCCCTGCTAGGCTGTCATGATTCCCTCCTCGACAGGTAAAACAACTTCACTATCCTAGTCTGTTAACTTCCTGTTGTGAAACTCCGACCTTGCTGAACAGATTGTAAAATAATGTGAAGCTATTGAGAAATGCAGAGCAGTCAAAACATTACACACGAGTCTTTGGCAACGTTGGTGAGGATTGCTCCATGCTTGAGGACTGTTGTAGCAATGGCAGGCACTAAAAGAGACGATCTCAGGCGTGTAAGTTGTTCTTAAAAGCACAGAACAGGCCATCGAGCCGTTCCACTGCATGTCTCCTCTTGTTAACAGTGATTATATGTTTCCTTTTGTTCTGTGTTTCCTTTGAAGTGAGGAAGCCAAGATATGTCAGGAGGGAGCGGCCCTCTGCAACATCAACACTGAACAGTGCTACCGTGCCCACCACAACTGCCACCCAAGACTATAATGTGTAGGAGGAGGAGGAGGCGGTAGAGGAGGGGGGGTGGGAGTGGGAGGTGGTGCAGGTAGGAGAGAGAACGCTCAGGAAAGATTTTTATTATCATGTGAAGGTTCAGCAGCAGTGTGAAGAAAGACCAGTTGACTCGTACGTAGGCGGCCATATTTAACTGTAGCTGCTTCTGCTGCTCTCTTGTCATTAGGGCAGTGACTTTTTCTCTGTTTAATGTCAAAAAAGTATCCAGTAACTGACCCATCAAAGTCTCTGATATTACATTTGAGTTTACCACACGACAACGTAGTCAGCACAGGGAAAATAGTTTCAGTATTTCTCTGTAAATTTGAATCACAGGTTGGTTTTGTATTTTACTCCCTCTCACGCAGCACTTCAGGTTCTGTCCTTTTGTTCTTTTAAGTCGAAACACTGTTAGTGAACTGTTTTTAACTGCTGTTTGATGGTGTGTGTGTTTAGTTGAGATGACTGGAAGTGATGGGTTTCATGAATGTGTGAACGTGTCGGGTAAAAAAAGGAATAGTTTGACAATAAGGGGAAATTAACAATTACTATAATAATATACATAATAATAACTATAAATATACATGTTTTATTTCTTTTAATCTGTATAAAAATTGAAGTGGAAAAAACACAATTCCTCATTGTATGGACTGCACTGTTCCAGAAAACTACCATTTTTCCACTTTGGGTTGTTTTTGGCTTAAAGGGACAGTTCAACCAAAAAATCAAAAATACATATTTTCCCTCTCACCTGTACTATTTATCAATCTAGATTGTTTTGGTGTGAGCTGTGGAGTGCTGGAGTATCAGCGGTAGAGATGTCTGCCTTCAATATAATGGAACTAGATGACACTCAGCTTGTGGTGCTCAAAGCGCCAAAAAGAAATACGTTGGAAAAACTCAACATCAATGTCTCTCTCCAGAAATCATTACCCACTTACTCAAGATAATTCACAGACCTTGTTGTGAGCAGTTTCGTGTAGGAACTATTTCCTTTTACCGAACTACACCCTTTAACTGTATCACTGCGCAGAAGGAAGTGTGCATCTACTACTAGCTCACCTAGCACCTCTGAGCTAGCTAACGTTAATGTTCACACCACACACTGTCACAAGCACGAGTCTCTCGTCCATGAGTAGATGCACGCTTCCTTCTGCACGGTGATGTCAAACCCTCAGGAACAGCTCCAGGCTTTGAGGCCAATTTAACATAGTGGCCAAACCATGGAATTACAACTTCAGGATCCATCACGTGATGCCATTGGGCTGAAAAAGATTTTGTCCCTTACATATGTTGAAGAGATGCCTGCAAATCAGTGGATACATTTTTTGAGCGTCAGAACCCCCAAATATTTTACTATTGGGATTTAATTCATTCGGTCCAATAACATTTGGAAAGTCTAGGAGAGCTGCAAAATCAAATCCCTTTATCCCAATTTAAGTTAGCAGAGGGCTAAACTGAAAGTTAGCTGCTCAGCTGGCAAAAGTCTCTTCAAACTTTTTGGCTCCATGCTCCACTGAGCAGCTGTCATAGGAATGAACGGGGCGCCACCTTTAGCACTGTATCCAGTTCTCATGCATTTTTTATTTGGGGTTGAACTGTCTCTTTAAACAAACAAGGCCTAACGTGATAATTAATGAGCTGCTTGCAGATTTATTTTTATTTCACCCTTGGACAGAGCGCTGTGCTGAGCTAAGTTAACCAGCTGCTTGCTGTAGCCTTACTAACCATCTTCTCATATACTGTAACTCTCTGCAAGAAGGCAAATGAATGCATTTCCCAAAATGTTAAACTATTCCTTTAAAGCAAAGATTAATAGAGCCAGAGACCAAGTTGAGTGACAGTAATATTTTTTGGACAAAGAGACGGCCCAGTGACCTTTGATAGAAATCTGTGTTTGCTAATTAGTTTTTTAGACATGTGATATTTATTTGCATTTTCTGACTGTGCACTGAGTTTTACTGATTAAAATCAGACCACCAGAATAAATGATGTGTTTAGTAGCATTTAGAGTTCTTCTGGTAGAGTGGGACGTGTAGGGCGAGTTACTGTAGGCGCTGTCTGGATGATTATTTGCTCTTTGTGTTTTTATTATTGCATTTGTATTTATTATTTTTGTGAGCTTAACCAAGGTGAATGTATTACATGTGTAAAACAAGTCATGCGCCTTGAAACTGCATTCCAGGACAGACCCAGGCGAACATGAAGGAGGTGAAGTCATATTTTTTGTCATACGGAGCTCTGTGCTCCTCCAAATCATGTTTGAATACAAATTTGTTCCATGACTTAGATCTAAATTCGAACATGTCGCTCTCACAAAACATAAACTCACTGTAACCTCGTGCACTTTATTCATCTGAGGTCGTCAGCTGATGTTGGACCCTAATTTTTAAAAGAAATAGCCAAACAACTTTTTGCCATCAAGTGTGATTGATTTTTTTCGTATAGATGGCAACATCATAGTTGCATTGTGAAATTTACTTGACTACTCTTAACTTTTGCCAAATGTCGTCTGAAGAAAATGGCGTCTACTGTGTGCCATTACTGTGATTACTGTGCCATTGTGAGCTTTAAACGCAGCCAGGAAACATTTAACCATGATGCGACGAATAACAGAATTATATTATTATCCAGTGGCCTTTACTGTACACAGTCCTAACACAAGGCTAGATATCCAAGCTTTATTTGCTACATGGTATTTAATGACATTTAGTTTTATATCTCGACAACCCTAAGGTTCTCAAAAGTCCTCGCCTTCAGTAAATGTGAAGCAACATGAAGTGAACCAGATAAAAAGGCAGCAATCATTCCATGAATATTCCCCTCTTTTGCTTAACGTGTTTGTTGTTGTACAGACGACCACAAGCTGAGAACGTGTACATATTGTTTTATACAAATGATGTATTGTTTTTGTAATGATGTACATATTCTACTTTCAGTGCCATGATGAAGAATGTTCTGAGGATGTGTGTGAGGTTTGGAGAAATAAAGCACCTTTCCATAACCAGTGTTTCTCACACTGCTGTTTTTTTGTGACACAATTTAGACTTTATATTTTTCAAAGACGAAGTTGAATACTTTGAAGAACTGCTTCTTTCCTGTGTTACAATTAGCATCTTAAATCCCACATCTGAGGACAGGCTGGGCAGCGGCCCTACAACATCAGTTGTCTGCCCAGTCTGCGTCTTCAGGCGTAAGATTTGAAATGGTAAACGCTCAGTAACCCACAAGACCAACAATGTATATAATCATGCCACGCAATGAATACAAATGAAAATTGGTGATCATACTTACAATATAAAAAAAACTTCACAAAAATATTTTTTTTTCCTATAATGTGAACAGAGCCTGTGTATCTCAATTGACCTCCATTTTCTTCAAGGTGTAACCCAGGGATACTGGACTTGCTTTGCCCAAGGCCTGATTTTACAAAATGACAGGTGAACAGAGGCCAGTTGCAAAAGCCCTGCACAAGTCAGCTATACTCGGGCGTTTCTAGGATTTGAGGACATTCAGGGCTTAGTCCGGATCTCTATCAAGGCTCCTGTGAAACCTCCCCTAGCATTTCTTTTTATATAAATAAGCTTTATTAAATTAGCTATATTTTGATGCAACCTAGCACCTTATTTACATTAAAAGTGCAAGAAAAATCCCATTGTAAATCAACTTATTTTTATTATGTTGG
Organism: Epinephelus lanceolatus; assembly: GCF_041903045.1. NCBI lineage: Eukaryota > Metazoa > Chordata > Actinopteri > Perciformes > Serranidae > Epinephelus > Epinephelus lanceolatus. Next base: position 27,760,449 of record NC_135734.1, on the reverse strand, counting down.
AGGGACCAACTGACACCCTGTTGAGGGCCAGATTTGGCACATGAGCTGCTAGTTGAGTGTCACTGGTATAACCCATCACTAAAGAACAGGGTCTGTTGCTGTGCAACAGTAGCTCAACTGGTACAGTGTGTGCTACTTGTGTGCTATAATGCTATAACAGATTTATTAAGTGTGAAGGGGAGGCAACTTAAGAATAGGCAGCCTGCGTGGCTTACAGGGATAGTTTAGATTGGGGAGTTGTATGGAGTACTTATCTCTTGACAGTATATTACCTACAGTAGATGTCAGTCGGAAGGCCCCCACTTTTGAGAAGCAGGCTGGAGTCCGACATGGAAGCTACGCAATCTACTGCTGTGGAGGGGTCAGCAACAAAATGTATTTTAGCCACCTAAAAAAAAGTATCAATATCTGTTGAAGTGTATACTAGGCCTATATAAAATATTTTCACTTAATCGCAGACAGTGATTTCCAGTGGGAAAACAAATCTGTTATATAGCTCTCTTCTAAAGCCAGACTCTATTGAGAAAACAGTGATTTAAAGTAAGACATGTGCATTTTTTAAAACTCCACAAGTGTGTGTGTGTGTGTGTGTGTGTGTGTGTGTGTGTGTGACTTGAGACTTGAGACTAAGGCTAGATGCTAAATACTCTGTCATTACTGGGATTGTAATGATGCAGTAGAGTTTTGTGATAAAAAAATATATATATATTTTGAAGCCAAAGAAAAATACAACTTTTGTAAATTTAAAAAGAAATAATGTTTGCACAACTTCATAAAAAAGATCTGGTGTTTTCCGCTCTGTATATTTATTTAAGAAATAGTATCCTTATATTTAATATGTCATCTAATTTTTTTTTTTCTTTTCTTTTTGGTGATTGTTCTTTGCCTATTTTCTTTTGTTTTTGGATAAGTTTCTTTGTACTTTTACTTTTTGAATAATATTTTCAAATGCACGATTGGAAACCTGCACTGTTAATAAAAACAAATATTTGCATAAACAAAAAGTTCTGATGTTTGCTCAGACTTTGTCATTTTGAATAAATGCACAATATTTATAAAATATCCATTAAATGTGTCAGTGTGTCCCTTAAACTTATATCATGTCAATAATAGAATAGAATTGATTATTGACATCACCTCTAATAACTGTGACAGGGCTGGTATTTTAAGGTAGTGAAATGTCATAGCTCTGGTAATAGAGGGACGGATGTCTGCAGCTACATGTGACTGGACATACTACTCTATTTATAACAGCTGAGTGCCAGGCCCCCGTCTGACATATGCAAGGACAGACGGACATCAGAGCTGAAATGTCCCTGCAGGGAGAAAGTACTGACACCTTCACAGTGGACACTTCGTCCTTCTGCAACAGGTAGGTTCTCTTGCTACCACAGAGACACATTAACATGGATTTACTGTAGCTGTGTGCTTCATGTTGGTAATGTAATGATAATGTAGAGGACAAGACCTTAGATGACTTTGACAGAGAGCAGTTGAAATTACACCTGAGTGATCCTAATAACTCCACACCTGAAATATGATGTAAACTTGTTCCCCTGCAGCTATGACAAAACATGATCAAATACAAAATGATTTATTAGAGTTGACTTAATTTTAATTTGTTTAATATCAGATATTAATGTTTATATCACATAGCATCAACAACCACCACTGAGCTTGTTTGTTAAGTTGCTACAGCTTGTTGTGCCCTGACATTGGACAGCTGATTTTTTCATATCATGTCACATGACCGAAGTATTTTGGGGTCTGTTATGGATCCTGTGACCTCTGTGTTCTGGTGTTGCTTAGCTGCTCTCTGAGCTCTTCACCTCTCAGGCTCTGCACTAATACAGGAGCTTGTTTGCTTTCCACACAACAGTTAAATAATGACAGCTGATTACCAGCGATGTTAAGCTTCATACAAATACACGCTCTATTTTTAACTCAGATGTGTTGATATAATTTTGAATCTAACCCAGCGGAGATACCCAGGGTCAGAGGTGGGGGACTGAAGTCACATGACTTGACTTAAGACTTGCTTGACTAACACTGATAAAAAAAACAAAACAATTCTAGTGCAATGTGTGCAAATCTGGTAACCAACTAAGACAGGGTAGTCCAGCAGAGGCCAATGCATAACGCAGCTATCATGGAGGAGGCTAGTCCAAGAATAATGAAGTTTAGAGTCAAGATGTAGTGACTTAGTGTAAAACTGGGACTCAGTTGCTGAGAGAAACATCAAACACCAAGAACAGTTTATCAGTTCCAAATCTTTTCGTAGGAGATCAGGGGTCAAACACATGAAGACAGAAAAATCCATTCAGGGAAATCACACAAGAAGTCCATAAATCCAAGCAGAGTCAAAAACCAGGGAATCAAACATAAGGAAAAGGCTAGAGAGCATGAACACACAAAGGCAACAAATGGATCTCATAAATCCTTTGTGTATAAACTGTTTTAAAAGTGTACAGACAGTGTCCCAGTGGCCTTCCAGCCCCTTATCAAAGTCTTTTAACAGGCAGGCTGCCCGTTCCATGTTTAGTAAGTCCAGATATTCCATCAGCCAGGGGTCCCTTGTGAAGCAGGCTGCTTTACGCTCTTTCCAGTTCAGAAGAATTAGTCTCTTAATAGATAAGCAACCCAGTGTCCATAGGCGCACGACAGTTACTCCAACATTATTATCCAACTTCAGGCTCAGCAAGCATACTTTGAGGCACACTGGGAAATTGACACTGAAAAACTCTGACATAAGAGATATCGCCTCTAACTAGATGTTTTAACAGCTGGACAGTCCCAGAGCAAGGGGAATAAAGAAATCTTGTTGTTTGTCATCCATCTTGGATAATCTACCAGGAGTAATATATATGCTCTGCACAGAATCTTATATTGTATAATCCTAAATCTCACACATGTAGAAGATCTCAAAGCCTACCACCAAATTGTGTTCCACAGGGAAGCAGTCAGAAGTGTATTTAGGTCAAGCCAGCTGGACAGACAAGTATGAATCAGGGGCAGCTATGGACTGTGAGCTATAGGAAACACTGGGCTTTAAATACACATGGGCTGATTACTAACTACACACAGGTGAGTGGAGCAAGACACAGATGGGAAAACTCAGGAAGTAAAAGAAACACAATGAGAACACATTTCAAAATAAAACAGGAACTGGGCACAAACACATGAAGATAAACTTGACAGATATCACACAAGGATTATGTTGTTAATGATGGTGGTGAGAAGAGAGCCATGATATGCAAGCTCTGCAGCTCAAACATCAGTGACACGACCACTGCAACATCCAACTTCAACTGTCACTACAAAGAATGCAGAGGACTGTGTCCGTTAGGCTAACTGATTAGCTTATCGTCAAATGTTAGCTTTCATGGATGACAGGATCATCACAATTTCATACAACTTGTGACTTGCTTGACCAGAGCAATGATTTGATTTGCTTGACTTATAGCAGGGACTGGATTTTACATGATTGCTTCTCATCACAGTAACTCGGTACTTGCTCGTGACTTGCAGCATTTTATTATATTTCATGCAGAATACTTAACCCTCCGGTCCCCCTCGGACGGAAAACGTCCTTTTCAGTCATTTTTCAGTTTTTATTTTTTGATAACTTTGGCTGTGTTCATGCATATAGCATGACATTTGGTCAGAAACCTTAGAAAACGTCCCCATTGAAACCCATTAAAACGACATTTTTCCCCTTCAATTTACATAAAAAAACGTGATTTTTTTCTATCTCTGGCAGTCAGGTTGGTTAGAGAGACCCAAGAATGGTAAAAAAAAAAAAAAAAAAAAAAAACCCAGATGGAGCCAATTTCCATTTTTGGTGCCCTGTTGTCTTTTCAATGCAATTCCTGGTTTGGCCACTTGAAGCACTATAGGCCCCTAACAGGGAGGGCAAATGCATTCAAAAAATGGTCTTGCTGTGCTCATGAGGATGTGACAGTGTGGTCTGTATAAAACATGCAACATTGGTTTGTGTGTGTGTGTGTGTGTGTGTGTGTGTGTGTGTCATTTCAATCATTTTCTCCTGCTTCCCCAGCAGAGCAAACATACACTAAATAATAAGCAGTAAAATTGCCTGTATTTTTCTCCTATTTTTTCATTAGTGAGGTTTGCGAGCCATTGTTGCATAAAAAAAAAAAAAATAAATAAATGCTAGGTTAGTGTTGATATTGTGTGTGTGTGTGTGTGTATGTGCATGTGCATGTGTGTAATTGTGTAGCTAAAAATTGCAAATTATGAGCTGCAGGTTGCTGCAAGATTACATTACTGTTTTCTCCATCTCTCTCTCTCTCTCTCACCTCTCTCTCATACATACACACACACACACACACACACACACAATGAATATTTGGTTTGTATAATCCGAGTAGGAGTTGGTTAAAAGATTTAAGCAAAAAATATTAATATTTAATATTTTTATGGTTATTTTTTAACAAGGACGAAAAACATCCCAAAGGGGAAAGGTGTCGGTGTATATTGAAAAATTGAAACTGCACAAAAAAATAATAACGCATCAAAATTGGTGTTGTTATTAATCATTCACATATCCCAGACTGTGATAATTAGAAAAAAAAATTCCATCCAACATTTATTATATAGAAAGTTATTCATAATTTATGTTTTTTTCATAAAAGTAACAGTGATTTCATGTAAAGAAAGTGGCATATAAAGGGTTAAAAATCCTCGAAATGATTGAATATTTGATATGTATAATCTGAGTAGGAGTTGGTTGAAAGATTTAAGCAAAAAAAAGTAGAAAAAAATATTAATATTTAATATTTTTATGGTTGTGTTTCAACAAGGATGAAAAATGTCCTGAAGGAGACAGGTGTGATTTTTTTATAAGGGGGACCGGAGGGTTAAATCTGCAACCTTCTAACACTTATCTTTATGTTTTGTTTTGGTTTTCCAGATTGAAGAGCATGTGAGTCATCAAAATGGATGATTTAGATCACAGCATACACATTGGAGAGTATGACTGGGCGAGCTTCTATGATGAGAGTGAGGAGTGTTGTCTGCTGCAGGCTTCGCTCGCCTGCCCTGATAGCTGGAACCTCAGTGATTCAGATGATTCGGAAAACCCAAGTTCAGTGCTGTGCACAGGCCGGCAGGAGCCACAGCACAGCTCTGCAAGACGCTGCACAGAGAGAGAGACTTGCACTGGTTGTGTAAAGTGTACATCAGTGCAGATTACAGAGAGTAGTTCAGGACAAGGACAAGATGATCTTACAACAAAAGCTGAGATATGTGTTGATTATCCTGAAGCGACCGCCATCAGCACAACAGAGCACATCACAGAGGAGACAAATAACAACACCACACTGCAAACTGAGCAACTAAATGTTCAGTCTGCAGATGGAGACTCATCAGAGCTGAAAGAAGAAGATGGAGATGTACAAACGGAGAGTGAACTCAAATCCATACAGGAACCTGACCCACTTTCTTGCAACCAAGCGGAGCTAAATGTGAACGAGCCATACAATACAGACAGAGCTGTGAGCGAGGGTGTGAGCGGCGCTGCATTAAGAGCAGAAAAAGAACGCTGGTTCGTGACAGTAAACTACAGTCCTGCACGACCGCGAGTGCGTGCTGCCTCTGTGAAAAAAAAACGAAGACAAAAAAAACTTTGTAAGGACAATCACATGGGCAGACCTGGGCAGGAGGGATTACTTGAAAATGACAAGATAATTAAAAATAATAATGAATCCGACAGAGGGATGGACACAGAGTGTGTCATACACACAAACCAAAAATCAAAAGGGTATCAAGGTGATGAAGAAGATCCTGAGAGTGTTCACATGGGACTCATTTCAGATTCATCGCAAGTGTCTTTAACGTCTGGTGAAGAAGATGATTTGTTAGAAAAGCTGGTGATGTCTCATTTTCCTACAGAGCCAACGACAGACAGATACCAACACGACCCAAGCAGCTCAGCATCCACGCCCGATGACACATTTACACCCAAAGAACCGTCACGGTTGGACAGTGTGGAGTCTGATGACACAGCCGAGTTCCTCTCCACTCACAGTTTTGATTCTGAAATCTATCTGTCAGCAACTGAATCAGAGGAGGACCTTCAGCGTCTTATTGTTGAACACCAAAGCTCATTATCTCTGACAGAAAACAGCCATCTGTTCAATCTGACTGAAAATGACAATGCAGACTTTACACCAGACAGAGATTCTTGTGATAGCCCTCTGTCTTGCACTGTCACAGTTCCCAACGCTGAAGGTCACAAAAGCACCGACGTCGAGCCCACCCTCACATTTCCATCTGCTCGCCAAAGTTCTGACAAAATACCAGATGACAACTCCACATGTAACAACCACACACACAGCACGCCGCCCTCAGATGCACCTGGACTCCAACAACATGAAGTTAATCTTCCGGCATCTGGCTGCTCTTCAGGAGATCAGCTTCTCCCTGTTCCTGAGTTAACTCTAACACCATGCTCTGTGGCCGACAGCCCCGAAACATACGCTGAAGCCGCGGGCCACACTCGACCTGTGTATGCCATTTCTGCTTTTTGGGATGAGATGGAAAAACTGACAATAAATGACATTTTGCAGCTCAGGATGGGTAGAAGAACCCCTCCCAGGGAAACACAAGACACAGTGACACCGGTCACAGATGATCACAGCTCTGTGGCTGACACTGTGGAGTATAATTCATCTGACGGGGGTCTGATGGACACGTCAGATGCTGCTGACTCAGATTATTTCACACAGCCTGACGAATCCAAGCCAGATCGTTCAAGCTGTGAGTTTTCCACCTCTGATTTTGAAGAAGAGTACTGGCAGTTTCTTAGCGCCAGTAGGAACCCCAGTCCTGACCCTCAAAGCAAAAAAAGCAGGAGTGACTCTCTGTTCTTTGCACATGAGGAAGAGGAGTCCTCAGGCTCCGAGGGAAAGGAGACACCTGTGCCTTCAGATGGCTATGAAATGAAATGTTTTGAGGATGAGGACTCGAATGCTTTAATTTCAAGCGAACTTCCATTGCCGACACAGATAACAAAAAGCAAAAGCGTGCGTAACGTACAGGCTCTCATCACAGACGATTTATCTCTGCAGGTTCTGCTTGGTAACGATGAGAGCAGTCCGTGTCTCAGCAGCTGTCCATCTCTGGAGGACGACATGGTTTTGAAAACGAGCGACAGCCTGGAAAAACTAACACCTGGACCTTTTGTGGACGAACATTATCAGATATCCATCCCTGAAGTGTTTGAATACTTTTTCACAGGGGATAGAACAAAGACTGTTTCCCAGTGTGTCGCCGTCTATGATCCAGAGGACTTTTCAGCGGCTCCTGTGTTTGACTTCACTCTTTGTACAGTCAGAGATGAAAGGTCATTTTCTCCCCTCCATGACCTTTCGTGCATCAAGGAGAAACCCATCCCCATTTTCTCCTGTTCTCACCCGACCGTCAGAGAACTCACATTCCCAAATCAGGACTATGTTTTCCTGAGTGCAGACTGTGAGATGGAGGACGACATCTCTCCAATCAGAGTCGTGTCTCGCTCCTTCATCCAGGGCAGTGATTGTGGGGCAGCGGCCTCACATGGATTTCTCACCTGGAAAAGTCTGATGAGGAAGATTCGCTTCCCTGTCAAAGGTAGCATCTGGTGCAGCAGATCTGGTGCCTGGGTGTTCCCCGTTGAGGCAGAGAAGATCACCATCAAGAGTGCTGATCCACCAGTAACAGTCCTCACTGAGAGGAGAGTCTCTTTGAGTCCTTCTCAGCTGTTTAGAGAGCTGGCTGTGCAGCAGAGGGTATTTGAGGCTATACAGACAAAAAGTAAGTCTGGGCAAATCCAAAAAATCCAAAGCAAAACTACAATGAAATAAAATCTACTTTTTTGTGCATGTTTATGTCTCTGACAGGACGACAGGGCATCTTCTCCACACTGAAGCAGTCAGATATGTGTTTAGTCTGCATTGCTTTTGCCTCCTGGGTGTTAAAATCCTCTGATCCAGAGAGTGCTGATACCTGGAAAGCAGGTATGAAACTCCTTGATTGATATTCAGCTGTAACAGTCATTAATCTACTAATTAAAGGAGCTTGATGCAAAATTCAGAGTGTATGAGTTGTCTGCACATGGTTCTCAACATGGAGGTGGCTGAGCTGGCAGCTAACTGTGCCAACTGCATAAACAACAGCAACGGTGCTGACAGAGCTAATGGTGTTAACTAGGGGTGGGCGCTACACTGTCCCAATATCAGCAGTAACCGTGTATGAAAGTGGTTCAGAGCAGCAGAGATTAACTAACCATTGGGATACACACATGCACTAACAAGCACGCAAGTCTGAACTGTCTTACTGCAACAAACGACAGAGAAGGGAGTGTGACTTCATTCTCTGCTCAGGATGCTATTATATCTTCACTAAGCAAGCAAAGCAAATAGTTGTTTGCTGCTGTATTAACGCTCTGAATGTCGCATACAAACCTTTAACGAAGACCTGTTGTCTGTAACACAATATTTAATATTTAAAGGCCTTGAAAACATTTTTTCGAGATCAGCCTCTTCCTGAAAGGTGATGTCATGTATTCCTGTGCACCAATCTGAGTTTAGCAACACTGGATTCAAAATCTGTTGGTTCTGTAAGCTTTTGAGTGCTGAACATTTAATAGATAATAAATAAAAACACTTGTTGTCAATAAGAAATACTTAAAGGTATACTATGCAGGATTTTCCTAAAAGAAAGTGTATAAACCCATACAGAAGTAATCATTGCTTATGACCCACTAGAAGTGTGTGACGGTGTATTTTTCCACAGAGACTCTGCCCTCAACCAAACTGACAGAATAAATGTTGGGATTGTTCGTTTCTGCAAACCTGGCTACGTTACATTTTTATGTTATTATATAGCTGACATTCAAACCTTACTTTTCACCAGTGCTGTGGATAACATGGGGTAAGGTTTAGGCACAAAATAAAAACTCAATTATGGTTAGGAAAAGATCATGTTTTGACCTAAAATACCCAGTTTTGGTGGCACTATTCTGGCGGGAAATGTCTCTATAAAAACAACCACTTGTCTGGCCATCATCTCTGACGGAAGCAGGGCAGTGTGTCGCTAAAAACAAACAGTTCTGTTGTAAGTTGGTTGTTTGCAGCTTGGCAGGTGTCTTGCTAGGTCCTCTCCACCTCTTGATGACAAAGTCAGCTTATATATTAGGTCACTTCAGAAATGTTGATATGATACGTACAGTATTAAACATACAAATGTATGCGTCCGTGGTTTGCAGAAATATACAATGCAAATATTTTCTTCTGGCAACCAGACTGGCCTTCTGCTTGTAAGAGTTTGCTTTATTTGAGATGTTCCTGGTCACAGCACGCAGGTGCACAGGTGAGGTCAAGACTTTATCAGGTAGAGACCAGGTGCCAGACTGAAAGCAGCACACATCCAAGAGGAAGCTACAATAATCTCAGACACCATGCCAATAAAAGTACAAGTGTAGCAAGGTGAGATACCACAAAGTTGGGGCTGACTTTCACTTTCATTGGCAATACTGTTTACAAATAGTAGTTGACGATTCCTGCATAGTATACCTTTAATATTTGAAACCATGTTTTCAGGGGCTTCAAGTGTTGAACATTAGGAGCACTGTATAACTTGGTGCATTAACAACCAATTCCTCAAAGTAACCTTTATTGAAATCCTGTTCAGTTCTCCTGGCAAATGTGAGTGCGCTGTCGGCCATCCAGTATCTGCGGCAGTATGTGAAGAAGAAGAATCCTGCTCAAGATTAAGCCTGATATGTGCACGCAAGGGGGAAAGGTCATTTCCAAACATTTTCACTTGGGTCCATCCATAAAAATATATTCAAGTTACAATACAGCATGTAAAAGAAAACTGATGTTTTAAGTTCTTTTCAGCCTGAAGCTAGTTGAAGGTTTTTATTTAAAGGAAGTTTAAGTTTCTTGTTGTCAACAGATTCCATAAAAAGAGACAAACCAACAATGAACTGATCCTCATGACAAACACAGCTGTTACCAATGCCTGATGTAGCTTCTTCCTCTATTATTATTCAAAAACTCTTCATTACAGTGAATACAGACATTTTAGAGAACGGATACTCAACTTGCTTTACCTGCGGTCCACCTTGCAAGATGCCAGGGGGCAGTTGTAGCAGCCAGCACAGGTCAGGTGTACCTAAGGGCACTTCTAGGATTTGAGGACATTCGCGGCTTAGCTCAGACTTCTGTCAGGGGGTCCTGGGGATCCTCTCCTGACACTATTTTTTTTTTTTTTTTAAACTCAACCTGTAAACAGGCTTTATTTTGATGTTTTTTTATGCACTCCCTGCACTCCCTGTTTGCATTCAGAGTACAACATTTCCCATTGCACATCAATATATTTTCATTGTGAATTGGAAAATGGTCAACGGGTCACACAGCACCCTATCAGGGGCTGGATTTGACCTGCAGGCTGTAAGTTGAGTATCACTGCTGTCGCTCAGACATGATCCTGCTGCTGAAAATATTCAGTAGCAAATTAGGGGCTGAAAATAGTTCCCAACAGATGGACTGTTTCAAGATTCAAGATCACGATTCAAAGATTTATTTGTCACATATTCATATTTTTAATATGTGCAGTGAAATGCAGGGACACTCTCTAGAGGATGTGATAAAAGGCTGAATGCGCAATAAAAAAATGAGATTTTTGAGATGAGATTGAAAACTAAGTATTGGACAAACAAAAATGTTCATGTCACATTTGTAGGCTGACTGCATAATGATTTAAAAAAAAAACAAGTGAACATGCTCACAAGCAGGCATCCTAATGGTTACACTGCTAAAAACAACAGCACCAAGTTGTTATAGGAAATTATTTAGATCATTTTGAATTAGATTTGATTTAATCAGTATGTATTCGAGACCTAACAGGAACAAAATGGCTTTGGGTTGAGAGCCGCACGCAGGATGTGTGAGTTGTAAAGAGATGAACTTACACTGTTGGTTTTGGTCCTTTTTATGGAATTGGCTGACAATAAAAAATAATAGCTTATCTGCAGCCACATCCTTTAAACATTTCATCTGCATTTTCAACTTTTAATGACTGTTATTTCAGTTCTGGTTAAACTGATGTTGATATATGGACCATTATGTAAGCACAGACGCTCACACCTTTTAACATGTGCTGTTTATGAATGTCATGGCTTTGTCTGTCGTACAACTGTAATCAAGCTAAGGTTTAACAGCAGCCTGTAGAGGTTCTGATTAGATGCAGAGTGCATGTAGGCCGTCTTTGTTGAGGAGGACAAAGGGGATGGAAAGCTGAAAGAAAGCTGAAAGAAAGCTGTGTTGTACTTATGTGCCTGGTTTGTATTTATGTTGTAAGAAAAGGTTCAGTAGGTGATTGCTTGAGCTGTGCATCATGGGTAAGCATAGTCTGAAACAGGGTAACAAACTGTTTTGCTTTTTGCCCCTTTAAGGGAATACTTCACCCACAAAATGATCCTTTGTATATCCATAACTCACTACCGTATTCATTCTCTCATGCCTCCATGGTGAACGAAGAATCCAGAAACAGTGAAAAGTCTGGGTGAATTGGAGCTCATAGGCTCACACATGCTCAGGCACACTTGGGTTATACTGCATGAGTTGTGTGAGAGTTTTTATACAGTTTGGCTGTTGTTAAATGTGGACACTCTTCACTTCATAAAGTTCGCCTTTTTGGGTTCTCCGTTTGCTGTGGCAGCGTGCGAGAAAAACAATGTTTTCTGCACAAATTCAAGGTGACATGGTGAGAGACTGATATATAAATGATCATTTTTTGGGTGAGGTCATCTTTTCAGAGTAGCTATTTAATGCAATTTTATTCAACTGCACCGTAAACTACACCCTCCAAAATAAGTTGAATCAACACCTCTCTAAAACAGATATAACACAAACTGAACATTATAACCTTCCTGAAAAGATTTAATTTACTGTGAGACTGTTGTATCAGGTGGCATTCGGGCTACAACTATTATTTTCATTGTTTATTATTCAATTGATTATTTTCTCAATTAATTGATTAGTTATTTGGTCTATAAAATGCTGAAAAATGTCGATCAGTGTTTCCCAAAGCCTAAAATGACATCATCAAATGTTTTATTTTGTCCACAACCTGAAGATATTCAGTGTACTGTTCAGTTTATTTAGCTTTTTTCATTTGCTTTTTAGAGGCGAACCAAAAAAATATTTACATGTTACAAGCTGGAATCCGATAACTGACTTTTTTTTCTCAAAAAAAAAAAAAAAAATACTCCAACCGATTATCAAATTAGTTGATCTGTGATTTATTAGTTGGCAACTAATCAATTGATCATTACAGCGCCAGACAGCATAATGCCTGCAGGTGTGAGCAGTGCGAGACGGCGGCCTCTCTAAACTGCCGCGGTTCACACGTGTGGTTTTCACACAGACAGCGTTGCTGCTGCGGTGCTACTGCAGAGCTGCTGCAGAGCTGCCTGCTGCTATAACTACTGTATTTCCACAATTAAAAGCTAATACTACCCTTGTTTATGGAGCCGCACAAGCCACTGCCTTTTCAACAACAGGATCCTGCACTTTTTTTTTTTTTTTTTTTTACAAAAAGCCTTGAGTAAACAAATGTAGTAGAAATGAAAACAGGAAAGGATGAGGTAAAAAATAAATGTTCGGAACTGTTCATGTCTGTAACTGATACTGACACTGAAACTACAGGAAAAGATGGTATTATGTCAGTATGATCATTAAAAGACTATTTAATGATATATAGGCGAGAATCCTACTGTCTAGATCAGTGGTTCTCAACCGGTGGGGTACGGTCCAAAAGTGGGTCGTGGGTCCATTCTGAATGGACTGCAAGTGACTCACAAACCTGTCTAGTTTGTAGAAAAAACACTTTATTTTTAAGTACAGCAAATTTCCAGCACAGAGCTTTCATTCTGAAGTGCCGTTTCCTGCTGTAAAGTGAGTGGCTAACTGACAGCTACCTGCTAGAGACAACAAACTAGCTTAACGACATAACCAAACACAAATATCATGCTGAATGTATGAAAGTGTGAGACCTTGAGCTAATGACTGAGGAGAAATCTGGACCTGTAGCTGAAACAGTTTGAAACCACTGGTCTAGATGTTCCACAGCTGAGCAGCAGCCACACTGCCTGCTGAGTGGCTGCTGCTCATGCGGGCAGTGTGGCTGCTCTTACCTGGTAACAAAGTTTCCAAAAAAAAAAAAAGAAAGAAAAACAAGAGGGTCCAGGACACACACATGCACTGCTCACACAGGCAGTGTGGCTCGGATGTTAGTTTTAGGCGGGTGTACAAATTAAACTGTAGACCTCAGGCTGTTCTTACAGAGGAACTCCCAGTGCAAAGAGAATAAGGTGTCATTGCAGAAATATTTATTGAAATAAATATGCAATGGATACACTTTCATATTATGTCACATAAATATTGAATTTAGAGGCAGTTCTTTCAAAAATTCCTTTAAAATGTTCAAGATTTAGCTTTTCTCCAATTCAGTTTCTCTCCTCAAAACAATGTAAATACATCATTCTAGTAAAACGTACTGTCTGCAGTGACAGGTCATGGTCCAATTAATAATTATCTTGCCTTATAATACTATATATTGTTTTAGCTTATGATTTATACTGCTATCGTGCTGAATCAAGGGTCAAGTGTTCACATCTACTGCTATATCAATAGTACTCATTCATATAGAATATTGTGAACATGTAATATTTACAGTCTCAAAAATGAGCGAATAAAAGCTTCGGTTATATTGTGAAAAGATATCTTGATATATAAAACTTCAGGATTTAGACAAATATTTAGCAGATTTAAGAGTAAAACCAACCTCTACTATGCTTATTATTGTTATCATTTCAAATTCTAAACACCACAATGCAACTTGCTAGTCTAGTTTGGTGAAAAATGAAGGCTGAGTCATGCTAGGTTATTACAATCATTCAAACACTGATTTAAATGTCATTCTGTACAAGGAAACCATTTAGAAATCATAGGTAGATATTTAAACTCAACACCAAAGTCAGTCTGTTTTCATATCCTTTAAAAGAGTTGTGTTTTATCAAATTCATGTCACTGCATATGAAACAGTTTTACAGTTTGTTAGAGAAAATCCATCACTTTAAATCTCACATGAACAGGTGAGACTGCTCCGTTATTTCGATAATAAAACTAGTATAAAGTCTTAAGTGATATGAAAAACTCAGACGGACTTTGACAGTCCCGTTAAGTGCTGAACAAGGAATGCACATAAAGATCCACAAAGATTTTCCTAAAATATATTAAAACAAAGAAACTGACACACAAATATTCTCTTACAGTCTTAAAAGTACACAGTATTCTATTGGGTATGAGTGTAGGGATTCAGGGCATGCACCACCTCGCACTCAAGATGGCTTGTCACCTTCTTTCTTCAGTCGGCTTTAGGGAACAGAGAAAAAGAAAACACTTTAAGCACTTGGCTGTAAAACACATTTTACAAGAGTTTGATTAAGTAATGTGGAATAATTTTGGCTCTAAGTATACATATCTATATCTATATATCTATATATCTATAGATATATATATGTACATACTTTCCAGAAATCATGACCTGGTTATTCAAGATAATCCACAGACCTTGTTGTGAGCAGTTTCATGTAGGAATTATTTACTTTCTAACGAACTACCCCCACAAACTGTATCGTGGTGCAGAGGGAAGCATGCATTTACTGCTAGCTAGCTAATAAAAAAAGTTGTCATCTGTTATAGCCTGTGTTGAAAATGGTATCAAATATCGACAGTTTTGAATTTATTGTATCATGGTTAGTAATTCCACTATCAAGACAACAATAGAAGAGATTCAGCAATACCATTTCTACCATACGAACAGACTATGTGGCAAAGTAATATGATTTGAGCAGACATGGAGGAGGGGAGAAGCTGTAAATAAGGAAACCTGTAACACCTGAAATTATTGTTGTCAGGAACCTTAAAGCTTCAATTCTGAAAGAATTTTAGTTTTACTGTTTAGATTTTTTTGTTTTTAACTCAAGTGTTGTCTCATGAGAGTCAGTCGTTTATTGATTTGTATGTAAGTTCCAAAAAATAAAAAATAAATAAAAAATGTTGAAAAAGTTAAAAAAAAGTACAGTACGGTCATTTTCCAACAATTTCTTAATTAAATTTACAGAACAATTACTTTATTGTGATATGGACCGTTTCATTGCTATTCTGTTGCTAGGGCAACGACTTTGGTCCCTGTTTACTTCCTGTCAGCTTCTGCATTAACATACATTCAAACAGGAAATACAAAGGGACCCATTTAGAATGTTTATGTTGTCTGGTTTGAAACGGTCTATACTGTATATTGGTATAGAAGATTTGGGCCCTTCTGCCCGCCCCTACGATCAACAATAGAACAAATTTTAGACAAGGAAAAATAAGCTTTACAATCAGAGATTAAATAATAAGACTTATTCCAAAGACAGACTCTGTTTTAATCTAGCCATGAACAGGTACTGCCTAATCCCTCCTCTCCCACCGACCCCCTTTTTTTGTTTCTTTTCTTCTTGGTTTGGTCAAGTTTTGTATATTTTATTTATTTTCTATTATATATTAATTTAACCTGTATATAAAGTATAAAAATGTGCAATGGATTCTGAAGTTAACAACTGCCTGGAAAATGATGAAATATTGCAATTAAGTACATATATATAAAATAAAAGATGCGATTTCTTTTTCTCTCTGGTGTTTTTCTCGAGTGATTGTTTCAGCCTGTGCAGTAGATCAGACATTGACAAACCTTACCTGTAATAATCTTCCTGACTTGGTAGAGGGCCGCCATGCAGGTGATGCCCATGCAGCCACTGCTGCTCCATAGCCATCCTCTGCAGCTCTGCAGACTGAGCGTGCATGGCCTGGAGCTGGTGAGCAGCAGACATCTGAGGAATCGGGCCCTGCAGCTCTCGTGGATATGCAGCGCCTACCGAAAACACAAGAAAAACAAAAATACTAATTGATGGAGCAGGACACAGGAAAGAATCAAGTTGTGGGTGTTAAGAGATGAGATTATGTACCAAACAGTGGGTGGCGCAGCATCTCATGATCATGAGGAAGATCGCTGAGTAAAGGGTTGGGGATCGGGCCACCAGGGAAGGGGAACCGAGCCAGACGTGGTCCTGTAGCCATGGGGTCCACTAAAGGATGAGGGCTTGTTCCTGGATGAAGAAACAAAGTCAAACAGTAAATGCAGGTCAACGTTCCACCACTGGATATGTTACTGCTGACTCTGTAAAGTCAATAAATCCGACCTCACCTTGACCGAGGGGATCCTGTTGGTGCAGGTGGAGGTGGGAGTGAATGTGAGAGTGCTGGTGATGATGCGGCGTCACATTGAGCATCTGCAGCCTGGCAGCAGGGTCGGTCGCCACAGATGCCATCCTCTCTGCGTGAAGCCGCTCTGCAGTGAGTCGCTCTGCGTAAGTCAGCTCCGGGCGCAGCTGAGGTCCTGCTAGCGCCATCCTCTCCCGCTCCAGGTGGTTCAGCCCGGGATGGAAAGGTGTGAAGTGGTGGGGAGGCCCTGGTATGTGGGGAAGACCGATCGCCCCGTGTCTGGCAAAGTGCTCCATGGGGTTGGCCGAGGGGTGTAGAGTTTCCATGTCTGGAGGTTTGACCTCGTAGCCAGGCTTCATCCTCTCGCGGAGCTCCCTCTCTCTGAGGTTCCTCAGCTCGCGCTCTCTGAGGCTGGGCTCAGCGCTGTACAGTCCAGGCATGTGGTAGGCCAGCAAAGGGTCGCCAGGGCTCAGGGACACGTAGAAAGGGTGGTTGCGGTTGGTGGGTGACATGACATGGGGTCGGGCGTATTCGCTCAGGGTGCGCAGGGCGGGTGTGTCAGGGCCAATGTAGGGGGGCACAGCGGCTACAGTGGTGGGTGGCTGCTCAAAGGAGGGGCGTCCATGGACCTGAACCGTCATCTGAGGATCACTCATACGACTGTCGTGGGAAGAGCTGGAGGCTCTCTGTAAGCAAAGACAATGAGTGAGCTACCATGTACATGTTTGGTGACAGAGAAGATATTTAAAAAAAGGAATGAACACACTGTTGCACTCACAGCATTTCTGTCTGCCTCCCTTTCTCTCTCCCGCTCTCTGTCTTTCTCCCGTTCGCGTTCTTGTCGAGCACTGAGCTCAGCCTCTCTCCTCGACTTCTCCACAGCCTCCTCCCTCTTCTTGGCCAGCTTGGAGGATGAAAGTGGAGTGAAGAACAGGTCTGTTCTGGCACAGGAGTTGTAACCACGATCCAAGTGTTTGATAAACCTGAAAGAAATAACAGATGTACATTTTTTGAGTATAACTAATAAACTTCATCACAAAATAGTGACATGTTTTATTCAAAGGTAGATTATTCCTGTTGGTTCTAAAATTTCAGAGGCAACTTTATTATGGAGATCTGGGAATTAATTAACTCTGAAAGAAGTGCATTTACAACAAAGTCCAAATAGAAACCACATCAACAATTTAAAGTCCACAGTTTACGTGTACAAATTAAACCACTTATGTGTATAGGAAATCCAAACCAAACCCAAACCGACATTAAAATGCTGCTGACAGCCATGGGAACTTCAACTCAATCAACCACACTGAAAGAGATAGTTTGGACCTTTTGAAGTAGGGTTTTATGATGTACATATCCATAGTCAGTGTACTACATATAGTAAAAGTTTTTTGACATGCCCCCAGTGTGGAGCAGCGGTAGGAGTAATGCCACAGAAGCTAAGCAATTTACTGCTGTGGACAGGGGCAGCAGCAAAACAAATTTTAGCCTCTAAAAAAAGTCCCACCCAAAGAAATCAATAACAGTTTAAGTGTATTATTTAGGTGTTTATGTACAATATTTTCACCTCTTTACTTTCCGTCCGACAGCCCAGTCTATGCTCTTGTAAAAGCCACCACACTCCATTGACAACAATAGTAATTTTGGCTTACTGAACACTGGAGCTGCTGATCTACTGCTGCAATTCAAGGTCAAAAACATTTTGTGACTTTCCTAAAAAAAAGACAGCCCTCCAACATACCGTGCAGACTGGCTGGCATGACTCGCCATGTTGACAATGGTGGGCTCTGGCGAGGGGCTCCGAGGTGGAGACGGTGGGCTCTCAGCCTCTTCAATCTCATCCAGTGGCTCTTCTTTGATCTGAATTTGGGGTCCTCCTGCTGTGGAGCTCGGCGAGGGTCTCAGAGGAAGAGGTGGGAATGACGGCTGGAGGCTCGGGACAGGGCCAATAGCAGAAGATGTTACGGAGGTGAGAGGGTGTGAGGCTGCGGCAGGTGGGTGAGAGGAAGTCATGCTTTTTCCAGGGTGGGTCTGAACCTGAGAAATCACTGGAAGTTGGGTAGGAAGCGACTGCATTGGCAAAGGCTGTGGCATGAGCTGAAGGGGGGGAGGGGGAGCACCCGGAGGATGCTGGTTGGGCAGAGCGTTGAGTGGCTTTAGAGCAGGGGGAGGGGGGAGATTGGAGGGCATCTGAGGGAAAGGTGGAGCAGACTGGTGTGGCATCTGTTTGTGTGAGGGTGGAATTGGAGTGGTGGGAGGAGGCTTGATTTGTGGGCCAGCCAGAGGAGGCTGGGGGAGCTGAGACTCCCTGAAGAAGGGCAGGGGTCGCTGGGGGGCCTGAGGTGGCGGGCCATGAGGCTGCAGAGGCTGTGCAGAGCTGAGAGCAGGTGGGATGTGAAATGCTGGAGAAAGAGGAGAGTCCTGACCCAGTACTGGCGGAAGAGGCGGTGGACCGGGAAGAGCGTGAGAGCCGGGCTGCGGTCGGATGTTTGGAGCCTCTGACGCAGCTGACTGACCGGCAGCTGGCTGAGGGGGGTCTGGAGAAGGAGGGGGGGGGCTCTGAGCTGAATCAGCAGGGGGAGTGCTTTGCGTTGGCTGAGGAGTGATGGGAGGAGCCTGAGAAGGGAGGGCCTGTGGGACTGGTGTGTCAGCCAGCACAGCAGCAGGAGCGACAGGCTCTGATGGGACGCCGTTCGGCTGGGCAGATGAGTCCGAGTCGCTCTCGTTGCCCTGTTGAGGGCTGGGAATGCTGGGAGAGGAGCTGCGGTTGTCCTGATCGATGTCTTTGGTGTCACTGCTGCCATCGTCCTGAGCACTGCGGCTTTCTGAAGAGCTTTCCTCCTCTACCTCGGCCTCTCCCTCTGACCGCGAGCCCCGTGGATCCTAGAGGACAAAACAAACTAATTAAGTTCCAATACATTATTACTATATAACTTTCTGTGCTCAGATATGAAGGACGAGCTTCCAATAAGGAATGAGCCACTTGCACTTGAAACATATTGCAGAATTTTCTGACATTACAAGACTGACAGATTTTACTGCAAAAAACTAGACGTTTACTGTCTCTGCTGCACAAAATATCACAAATGGAGCATCTTTGGAGAAGTTTATACCGAAATGGTATTTGACATTAAAGTAGAGTTTTAACCCAGTTCCCAGGGTTTTTAAACCCAGAGACAACTTTTCAAGGAACTTAAAGGTTCCATTAGCACATTGTTGTCTGTGTTTCTATCCTGGGAGTGAACACACTGCAGCCTGCAGTTCAGTGTGCCCGTCCGTTTCATCTAAAAAACACATTAAAAAAACAATACACCTCAGGCTTTGTCTTACTACGACAACATTTACTGCCGGATGTCAGATGCAAGTTGGGTGTAATGAATGAAATTCAGAGGAGGAAAATGAAACCAAGAGTGCCTTTCTCTACGATAAATCATCTGCCGAGTGTTTGAAGGTTATTCATTTGTGCTTTGTTTTCCTCTTTGTCTTTTTTAAAATGAGTCGGGAAGCTGACAGAAAAGCCTGACTTTACGTGTAATGATACCAAACAAGATAAAATGTTTCCCTTTTGTCCTAAAATGGTCCTGAATTGATTGTTTTGTGAATGAAGTGGTGCATGCATTGAACCAGCAGTGCTGTGTGTGTTTGATCAATTAGCGACGGTCCCTACAAACCCCACCCCAAAAGTACTACCCCACTATCAGGGACTTTTTAGTGATTAAATAATGACTCTGCAGCTTGATTTGGACCCTGATCCCTGCAGTCAAAAGGCAATGAGTTCCTCAAAAGGTTCCTGGTCCCTGGGGAAAGTTAATGCAGTGAAAAGCGGGCTTATGTGTTCCCTCTTACCTGTGTCTTTGGCCTTTTCGGTGTAACTTTTTCAGGCTCGTCAGGCTCCTGAGCAGGACTCTCCCGTACACGTTTTGTTGTCTTTGGTGACATTACCTCCTCTTTTATTTTCTGTGGACGCAGCATGAGATTTGCACAGAAGTGTTAATGACCACCCAACATGACTATAATTGAGTCACATGTTGGCTGGGACTGACTAAACTTTCGTTTACTTAATGGCTGAATTCTTTGAAGACCTCCTCACTAGTCTGATAAGATAATGTCATGCAGAGGCAACATGTTGGCCTACATGCATATAAAAAAAACCCTGTAGATTGTGTTTACCTTGTTCGTCTTCTTGCTGGGTTCATTCTTGTTGTCAGTGGAAGACGATCTCAAAGAGTTAGAAGCTGCTCCGATCAGAGAGGGCTGGCTGCTGGTCTGCTGATCCTCACTGGTGGGGGAGCCTGTGAGCCTCCTGTGGCCGCTTCTCAAAGATGACAGCTGCTTTAAATAAAAATATTCAGCAGTTAGTATTGTTGTAATTTTTGTATTGTATTAATGTAATAACACGTGCAGGAAAGACACGTTTGCCCTCACGTACAAGATATTTTTCAGACTAAACAGTGACAAACACATTTTGACAGACTCAATAAGGATCTGGAATCTGTTGTAAATCGTGATGACATTTTAACTGCAGCGCTGCATTTGCACAAACAACTCTTTTGTATCTTAATGAGCAGTAATAAATACGACAGTTTGATTGATCTGTCAGCCTCAGGCTTACAGGTGCTCTGCTCCGCCGCGTCCTCATGCCATGCTTGCTGTTAACCTCTTCTTCTTCTTTCACAGGTTTAAACATGAATGGAGCGCCTGCAGATTTTGGAGCTGCTGGAAGACATCCATGTTTGTTTTCATATGTGCGACAAGACGTGCAGAGCAGCGGGCTGTCTCTTCTCCCCTGGTGCCAATCTTTAGAACCTGTTTCAAAAGAGTAAAACACTTCAGGTTCACATTTCACAAACTGTTTGCTTTTGTACATCAGGATTCAAGTATTTTCTCAGAATAAAAAGGCTTTCACAGAAAAGCACTCAGCCTAATCTGATAAATCTGAATAAAGATGTGTACTCACTTGTTGTGCCACAGTGGCTGCAGCTCTTGATTTCCTGTTCACTGTCTTCACTATCAAGATCATCCTCACTGGCAGAGCTCACATCCACTGCAAAGGAAAAGATTAGCTTCAATGAAGACCAACACCACACTATGTGACAGCACGACTATGAACAAAAATAATCTGCATGAATGTGAGAAAATAAAATGGCAACACATCTGAGAAGTGCTCACCTGAATAATTTCGCGATGGGGTGACAGGAGCTGCCGCAGAGCGAGTCTTTGCTTTGCGAGAGGACGGCTGTCGGCGTTGTTGTCGATAGGCTCTCGTTCCTGCAGCCTCAGGAGTTTTCTTCCAGTGGTAATAGAAAGTGATCAGCTCCCCCTGATGATAAGAACAAAGGACTTTGGGAACAATCCAAAACTATAGCTACCATTAAATCACCGCATGCATTACAAACTGTTCTGTATGCAAAAACATAGTGTTTAATTACAGTTTTCTTGCTGGGCAGAAAGTCTTTCCGGATGCGGAAGAAATTCTTTCCGTACTGTCTCAGGCCTTTGATGAAGCGTTTCTGTTGGGAAAAAGTAGGAAAGGTAATGGCAGATGAAATTACATGATATACAGTTGAAAATCGAAAGAATCCGGCATAGATAATGTTAATCCTGTGATACATAGCAGCATTTATCAAACAGATGTCTGACACAAATATTATAAATAAGTACGAGACTGATTTGCTGTTTACTGTGCCATATAAAAGGCTACTATTTAAGAAACTGCCAATTTCTAGACATCCATTTCATTACCAAGGATTTTTATCTGCCTGCAGATAACTCAATGACTGTGATGGATTGTGTTACAAGCTAAAGGTTTCTCACCACATCATCCTCCGACCAGCATTTCTCAATAAGCTTCGGCAGAGGCTTCTTGACCAGACGCTGGAGAGCTTTTGCTGCATCATAATGACTTGCATGTAGCTACAAAGGATAAAAACATAGATGTAAATCTGCAATGCAATATTTTTGTTCTTTGACTTTACTGTATAATGATGAATCTAATTCAAGTTGAGCTCCGCACCATGTTGAGTGCGTTGAGCGTGGTGTCATCACGGGATGCGGCCAAACATCCGTCCTCTGTGGATCCACCATCACACATCCCTGCAAACGCTGCCATGCTCCTGGAAAAATACACAGGTGAAATAAACATTGAGGATGCATTTTTACACTTTTGCAGTTTAATTTTTATTCTGATTCTAAGGAGAGACTCTGAAATACTGAAAATACAGGCCCTGGTGTCTCTAACAGAAAACTAGCAGTGTCAACAGTGTTAATCACTTCCCCATTAAGCCACATTTCTCAGCTGCATGGCATTTAAAGGAATACTTAAACCACAAAATGACTATGTTCATACCCGATAGTCGTGCTGTGTTACCTTGAATTCATGAAGACAACTTTGTTTATCTCGTATACCTCTACCGAAAAAGGCAAACATTGATTTATAGACTGACTGGGGAACACTTTAACAACAGCAAAACTTTATCAAGACATCTGTTTACAAACTCTTTTACAACTTGTGCTGTATGATCCAAGTCTCTTGTATCTAGTCGTATGCTCAGTACTTTCCCAGCACATGCATTTCTGCTAAAACCTTACTATTTACAAGTGAACTGAACGTGAGACTTGTCTATGCTCTCTTCAAAGCCAGACTTGAATACTAAGGTTTTAACAAAAATACATGTTTGGGAAGTACTGAGAATATGATGAGTTAAATGAGACTTGGATTACACTGCAGGAGTTGTGTGGTTTCAATCAATTAATAAATCAGTATGTCCACAGTTTTCCATGAAGGCATGTGAGGATAAACTTTTTTTTTTTCACAAATTTAAGGTAACAGCATGACTTACTGATATACAAATGGTGATTTTGTGGGTGAAGCATTCCTTTAAAAATCAGGTAAACAGAGGTTGCATACAATACAGTGTCAAAAGGTTAGTAAGTAATAGTGGTTATTTTTTGGCTTTTAACATTACTAATAATAAATAATAATGCCCCACATGACCTACTGTAAATACTGGTTTGACATACATAGTAAGGGCAATTCAGTAAAGCATTAAACAGCATCTGTATCTTGTTGTTAGTAAGGACATGGCTGCATGTTATATTAGTTTATTGTGAATTTCCCCAAAAATATTTTGGCTCCTTTGGCAAAGGTGCTAACCTCTATACTTCGGCTGTATCAAATAGTTCAAAGCTTCACTGATGGCGCTGACATTTGAATTCTAAATCATTCAAACACTGCACAGCTTATTTTTTTGCATTTTCTATCCATTCTGTTTAAACCCTGTATTTCTGCACAGTTGCAGACAAAGATTAGGCTACACCAATATTATAGGTATTATACTATTTGTAGAATTACATAGAGTGTCTTTAAAATCCAAAGGTGGAAATTTACTGAAAAAAATATATGTTTCATTTCCAAAATTCATACTAAGTTTTATCTAATGAAACATTCTGCTTCAATCCGCATTTATTGGCATTTAGCCTTTCAAAAACAAAATTACCACTGTGGTCAAGAAACTGCTCTCCCACTTGCTGCACACAAAGGAAGGCACACACCTGTATCAACAGGGCGGTCCAGCAACACCATAAACTAAATTTATTCATTAATGAAAGTTGAGTTAATAAAACAGACTAAGTCATTTAATCTGTTTAATCATTCTACTCAAATTGAGGTTTTCTGTTATTTTCTTAAAGGGTCATGACGTCATCAAATATGACAACAGACATTTAAAGCTTCATTTGAAAACCTCAATAAAAGCTTTTAATGTAAAAAATTTATATTTGGTACAGCCCTACTTAACACACAACTCAAGACTGACATAGTTCACAGAAGCACCAGTGATTTTAAGCAGTGTAGTGCAAACACTGACCTGGCAGCTCTAAGGTACATGAGAAGGTCACAGTCATTGACCCCAGGCGTCCACATCAGCTCCTCGCTCTCTGTCTGAGCCTGTAAACCAGGACCAGGCCGCGGCTGCAACTCTGGAAGCTTGGCCTGCAGTGACACCAGACAAGACCAGGAAACACTTATTAGACCACCCCAAGAACTGCAACTCAATGTAATGTAGTATTTATGCCTTAAAAAAGGAGAAAATCCAAGCACTTTTTTAAAATGACAATATTCACAAAACATACAAGATTTTTTATAAAAAAGTAAGAAAAAAAATACATTTTAAGAGCTGTCAAAAAATGTGTATTATTACCATGTGATATTAAAATGATAAATAGAGACAAGGATTTCTTCACACACAAATAGATGTTGCTGGTGTTTGTTTTAGGTACCTGCTAGAGTCTGTTTCACATGACTACATATTCAAAAAGATCCCCCAATTTAACACATGACAAAGAAGCATACATGCTGTATGACATGCAAATAACAAAGCACACTGAACAGACGGGTCTGACCAGTTTCATAATGAGCATAATGTGCCACTCTGAAGGCAAACAAATCAAAAGCAGGCACACATACTTCTCTCACAACAGTGTTCCTATAAATGTTGAGGTTTTTGAAATACCAAAAAATAATAAATATGACTTTTGGATGTCCTTAATTGTGTTCAAATGAGACATAAATAATATTTCAATTCAAGCAGGATGTACCTGGTGACTTGGTCCCACTCTTATCTCGCCCTGTGTGCTGTTCAGGCTCCTGAAATAAAACATAAAATATAAATAAAGCATCCCATTTCATCATGTGCAGTCATAATAATGTGCCACCTTCAGTCCTGACAGTATTAAAGTGTTTACAATGAAGCAGTCAATAGTGTCCACACAGTTAAAAGTCAGTCTGATATATATGAGCTGTTAATAAGAGGGTAATTAAGGCTGTGCAGTATGCAGACAGACGTATGATCAATATGTGTATAAGTTGGCTGTCAGAGCAGCTTCCCTCCCTGTGCACAGTGATTTCAGCAGCAGAATAACATCCCGCCCCTCCATCACTGTGAGCCAATCTCAGCTGTGACCTGCGTCGTTTCCTTATATTACATGAATGAAATCCGACGCTAGCTACCGCAAAAGACTGTCAATCAATCATACATGAGCTGCTAATTTTTACGGTCACCATTACGAGAACAGTGTGTGCTACTTTGGAGATCCTAACAGGTTGACAGTAGCTGGCTGACTTCGTCTCGGGGTGAACTGTTAGCTAAAGTATGCGATCAATAATAAATATCAACGTTAGCATGCACAACATGTCGCTGACATACATACATAATAGCGACAACGACCCGTGTCAGCGCACGTCAAGCCCAGAGGGAATAACAGCCGATTAATTAAACGATGCATACGCTTAATCTGCTTTACTGACACTACCCAAAACAATAGCTGCACAAATAAGCGTTAGCGACATTAAAGCGAGCTCAAAGCCATTTTCCAACAGGAGCTGCTAGCTGCTAACAGACAGTAACATTACGCTGTTATTTGGCTAGCTTGTTAGCCAGACACGAACTTCGTGACCACTGACACTCCGAGTATTTCATACAAACGGCTCCCAAAGTAGCGGTACAAAACACTTACAGACATATTCAACACGTAACAAGTAAAATATAAATATAAACGGTAAGTTAATCAAGTTACCTCCGCGGACTGAACAGGTCGTCCATGTCGAAGGATGTTTGGATGTGGCTTGTTGACACTACGCAGCGCAGTGGGCGATACACACACAAAAACTATGCGAATCCCCTATTACATGGCTATTCAAAATGGAGGCGGTGTAGTGGAGGGAGTCAGTCTATTTTTTTCCCAGTGCAATGACCTCAGCAGCCACAGCTAAGCCTTCAAAGTTGTCTGGGTGTACATAACTGAGCATGTGCCGCGGATCAGCAGGAGCAGGAACCAGTGAGGCTGCTCATCAGCTGCTGCACAGGCCTCCATGAATCAAACAGCACTTCATACTGTGTGTGTTCTGCTGCTGCTGCTGCTGCTGCTGCTGCTGCTGCGGTTATTAGACAGCATTATGTAAGCCATGACACCGACACCGACACCAACACTACTGTAACGTACCACTGTGGTTAATACTAAACCACTGACTGATAGACAGTGACACCTTTGTAATGTTCACAGCCCGACTGGTTTTAAGGTTATTATTCAATACTAAAAGTATATTAAAATATATATATATATTATAATATATAAAATAAACATCCTAATACTCCATAAACACCCATATACACATATATACATACATATATATGTATATAGATAGATTTTAATATATAATAACATATGATATGTTATACATACACATATAATGTATATGAGTGTTCTATATCTATATATTATATAATATATATTATTATTTATATTACTTATATTATATTGCTTATATATGACTTTTTAAGCACTTTGTAACTGTGTTTTGAAAAGTACTATACAAATAAAGTTTATTATAAGTTTATTATTATTACAGTAGCCTACTTATATAATATTACTTATTTTCATTACTTTATATATACATATATATATATATATATATATATATATATATATATATATATATATATATATATATACACACACAAGTTCATACCCATTGGTAGCTTTGTCACCTTCTACCTATGCCAATCCTCAATGCCTATGTGCAGTTTCACATAGATTGACCATGTCAGTGAGTAGAAAAACGTGGGACAGACAGAATATCACACTGACAGTTTCCATGATTATGTACAGCATACCATACCATGACTTAGTCATACCAAAAAAAAACAAACAAAAAAAAACAACAACAACACT
This sequence comes from Epinephelus lanceolatus, assembly GCF_041903045.1. Classification (NCBI taxonomy): domain Eukaryota; kingdom Metazoa; phylum Chordata; class Actinopteri; order Perciformes; family Serranidae; genus Epinephelus; species Epinephelus lanceolatus. The sequence goes on along the minus strand of NC_135734.1, from coordinate 27,733,384 downwards.
GGGCCACAGGGGGAGCCACAGCGATCGGCCACATTTTAGCCATTTTTAAGCATTTTTCTGTTGTTATAGCGCCACCCAGTTGCCACTTGGAGTTAAATTTCTCCAGTCACCTTGAGGCGTCCTGTTCTACATATCTACCAAGTTTAGTAAAAATTGATATGGTGGTTAGGCCTAGATAAGAAATTAGCTCTCTAGCGCCCCCATTTTGTTTGATGGGGTCAATAATGGAGGGGTCCCCTCAGATTATGTGTGGTCATATGCCTACAAAGTTGAGTGGTGATCGGTGAAACCCTTGAAATGTTATACACCTTTATGTGATGAGCCACGCCCTCCACAATATTCATTGCCTTATAGAAGCTCAGTTTTAGTAAGTTTTCCAACTTTTGCCAAGAGGGAACTTTAGATATTGGTCCCTAGATTATGTTCACTGAGTTTCATGCAGATCGGTCAAACTTCCTAAGAAGAGATCGATTTTAAGTGTTTTTCAAAAAATTCAAAATGGCGGAAAATCTATATAACCGGAAGTTGTGGGTTCTTGAGGCAAATTTGTTTCTCATGAGGAGAGGCATCTCTGTGCAAAGTCTCTCATGTCTCTACGACTCACAGGGCATGAGATATGCCCATTCAAAGTTTGCAATTTCAATCGGTTGCTATAGCGCCCCCCTTTGGCCAATTGATGTAATATTGCTTCATTCGCATCCTCCCATGACCCTCTACCACTGTGCCAAATTTCACATGGATTGACCAAGTCAGTGAGGAGAAAAACATGGAACAGACACACAGACACACCTACAGACAAAGTTTTCGTCATTATATAGTAAGATATACATACATACATATACAGATGTACGTGTGTACATGTTAACTTCATATATTGTCTCATATATATATATATACAATAAATATACATACAGAAATGTTACATAGTATACCGTGTGTTATGTTTACTTATGTTTCTGTATGCATGTGTTTGTGATGTTTATATACATACAAACAATGATGGTATACTGTATGTCATTAATCTAAAATTGTTATTCACCATATTATAAACGTGGATTTCTTCTTCTTCCAATAAACTTACATGGTGAACAGATTAATATCCTGCTCTTGAACCTCAAAAACTTTAATTTATTGATTCATGTTTGAATAAAGTATACAATTAAAAGGTCCGAGTTAAGTCATTATTTTATAATGAAGGAAATCAAACTACACTTATTTTCCCTGAGAATTGTGTTTACTTTATATATGCATGTATCTGTGTTTGTGAAGTATATATACATACATATCTGACATAATGATGATATACTCTATATTATCAATCTGCATCAATAAAAAAAACAAACTTTGATACTCATCATATACTTTGTTACTGTAATAAAGTCTGCTGAGAAATTAACAGTCTACACATTTGCAGAATTGGATATTTGTGCATCTTTTTTTCCTCCATATTTTTATTTACAGCTCCACAGGTCCCGCTCTAGTTTAATAATCAGACTGGATTGCCCTTTTTTTCATTGTATTATAGATATATTTTCAAATCACTGAAGTACTCAAAAGATGTGGGATCTCCTTCAACTCAACATAAACATCTTCCACCAGCACCACAGTAAAATAAAACGAAACATGGGACAAATAATCACAATACATTTTGTTACTAATAAGATTTTTTTTATTATTAACGGTCTCAAAGTGCAGCTTTTATGATTACAGTACGTCAGTGCAGTAATTAAATATTACTCACAGTAACATCTGCTCTATTATTTTACTCCACATTAACAAACACACACAGTAGAAATCTTAATAGTCTTGTTCCCTCTATGAATTATATACCATGATTAGTAGCTCTACATTAACCGTTATCTCGTTGATGTGTTTTCCAGTATTATCAAATGTGTTGTCATGGATTTGTGTGTAGAAATTAATTTGCCTGTGAAGTAAGTGCTTCATCCATTTTTTATGCCAACGGCTTCCTGAAGTTTTTACCAGCAAAAACAGCCTTGTCTCCCAGCTCCTCTTCGATGCTACAGTAAAACAGACATAGTAAAAATTAATTTCCTTTTTTTAATGTATGTATTTTTACAACAAGTAGGTCTTTCCCCTTGTATTTAATCACATTAATGGTATGGATTTAACATCAGCTTAGTACAGACAATGCTGTTTAAAGGATCAGAAATGACACAAACTGACATTACTGCACTAACAGAAACAGTTAAAACAGTATTATTTATGTAGATTTTAGTCAATACTGCAGGAGTAGTAGTTAGCAGAAAGGCACTGGTGGTATTTTATTTCAGAAATTAAAGAACACCACATGCACAGTCAGTCAGATTTTATACTTTTCAAATGATGGTACAATTGGGATATAAATCATAATTATGATAGGAGAAGAATGAGACCTACCGAAGTATCTGGTTGTATTTAGCCAAACGCTCAGAGCGACAGGGTGCCCCAGTCTTGATCTGAAAGTGCAGGACAAAACATGTACAATGATCTTAACTGAAAGGTTTCAATATTTTCATTACTGTCTGTCCAAGTAATGTCATCATGATTTCTGTCTCACAGATTTGATATTGGATTTTGACTAATGGTTCCCCAAATTCAGAGTTTTCTCAAAGTAGTTTATCAAGTGGAAATAACATTTTCTTAAATTTCTGTTAGGAGAAAAGATAAGAGCAGTCAACTGCAGATACACCAAACATTCTTCAACAACCACATCTGAGGTCTTGTTTATAAAACAATACGTAGGATCCATACAAAAAATATACGTAAGGACAAAAGCCAAAATGGCATGTGCCAAAAAATATTCAACAATTTCTACAATCAGGCTTCCACCTCACCAACTGTGTCGCCAATTTCCTGTCTCCAAACTTTTCCATGGGAAGTGGCGTACGCCTCTTTAAGGCCTCGTTTTGTGTGTACACAATGTTCATAAAAGAGACCTCTGCTCTTGAATGATGAATCCCACTTGATCATAAGTAACCTGTTAGCAGTGGTAATGCCTCCTTAACACTGTATGAGGGCAGATTTTGTGCTGTGAGCAAAGACTCTGGCACATGCCCAAGAACTAGAGAGATGCCCAAAAAATGTCCATAAGAAGACCATCTTCAGCAGTGGTAAATGTGACTTACTATTAAATAAATTTAAACAAAGTAAACATGATTTTTCAGTGTCAGTACTAGTGTTAGAGTTGAATCAAAAACCTAGTGATGGTAAAATTTTGGGTAACACTTTACTTGAAGGTATCTACATAAGAGTGACATGACACTGTCAAAACTATGACATGACACAGTCATGAACATTATGTACATGTCATAAACGTTTATGACTGCTGTCATTAAGTGTCATTCAGTTTTTGTAATGACAAGTTGACATTGTTTGGGTTGT